>NC_071466.1:38226202-38526202 GCF_028500815.1 Rissa tridactyla | reverse complement strand
AGGGAGGTGTCCCTGCCCATGGCAGGGGGTTGGAACTAGATGATCTTTAAGGTCCCCTCCAACTCAAACCATTCTATGTTCAGAAGAAAGGTTTAAAAGGCATCCTTAACTTTTACTATGATTGAATGTTTTATAAGTCCATTTAATTCATTTGGAGTAGCATTCAGAAATGTTTTCAAAATTTGGAGCATATTGAAATGAATATTAGAAAAAATTCCTGAAAGGGTGGGAAAGACATTGTAGAGCCTGTGGGGGTACTTTGGGCCCTGACACTATGATGTAATTTTATTAATCATACCTATCCATTTACAGCTACACACATACGTTCCATGAAAGCTCTGCTGCTCAGGCTCTAGTTTACTGGTAATACTATAAGGAGTCACATGGATACTCAAAAAAGGCACAAAAAGAAAACAAACAAAAGACAGCAATAAAATCAAACCATTAGCAAAGCCTGCTCCACACAGAAATGAGAGTCATGAGACATGCTGACCCCAAGAATTCATCATCACAAATTCTTGGTTTTTATCACAGTCCCTCAATTAAATTACTTTTTGCCTATGGGCCTATGGTACGGCATATATGATCCACAGCATGGGAGTGTTAGGGAAGTGCATTACAGACCTGTGCTTTCACGAAAATCAAGACCTTTTCTGGGAGTTTTCAGGAAAACACCAATGGTGCCCTATCAACCTATATCTGTTGCTCACACCAGTATTAGTATCTCACAAGAGGGGAAAAGATCATTTAGAAGAAGTGGTCCCATTTAGAACTGGGTGGCACGTTACTGTAATCCGGTTATATACACACACACTATAGACACACATGCATATATATATATATTTTATATCAGTACTCACATATGTAGAAATATAAATATAAAAATTATGTAAGTTTGGAAAAATATTACTTTTCACATAGAATCATAGAAACATAGAATCTTCATGGTTAGAAAGGACCTTTGAGATCATCTAGTCCAACCATACACACACACAAAAAAAACCAAACCCTACAATCTCTGCCACTACAGAATGCCCTGAAGTGCCACATCTAGACGTTTCTTAAACACCTCTAGGGATGGTGACTCAACCACATCCCTGGGCAGGCTGTTCCAGTGTCTAACCACTCTTTCACTAAAGTAATTCTTCCTAATATCTAATCTAAAACCCCGTGCCGCAACTTCAGACCATTTCCTCTGGTCCTGTCATTATTCACCTGGGAGAAGAGGCCAACACCCACCTCTGTACAACCTCCTTTCAGGTAGCTGTAGAGGGCAATGAGGTCTCCCCCTCAGCCTCCTCTTCTCCAAGCTAAACATGCCCAGCTCCCTCAGCCTCTCCTCATATGACCTGGTCTCCAGACGCCTCACCAGCCTGGTAGCTCTCCTCTGGAATATGCTCCAGCACTTCAATGTCCCTCTTGTACAGAGGGGCCCAGAACTGAACACAGCACTCGAGGTGAGGCCTCACCAGTGCCGAGTACAGAGGCACGGTCACTTCCCTGCTCCTGCTGGCCACGCTATTCCTGATACAAGCCAGAATGCTGTTGGCCTTCTTGGCCACCTGGGCACACTGCTGGCTCATGTTAAGCTGGCCGTCCACCAGCACCCCCAGGTCCTTTTCTGCTGGGCAGCTTTCCAGCCACTCTTCCCCAAGCCTGTAGCGCTGCTTGGGGTTGTTGTGACCGAAATGCAGGACCCGGCACTTGGCCTTATTAAACCTCATACAGCTGGCCTTGGCCCATCTATCCAGCCTGTCCAGGTCCCTCTGTAGAGCCTTCCTACCCTCAAGCAGATCAACACTCCCTCCTAGTTTGGTGTCATCTGCAAACTTACTGAGGGTGCACTCAATCCCCTCATCCAGATCATTGATAAAGATATTAAACAAAACTGGCCCCAAAACTGAGCCCTGAGGGACACCACCGGTGACCGGCCGCCAAGAGGATTTCACCCCATTAATCACAAGTCTCTGGGCACAGCCATGCAGCCAGTTTTTAACCCAGCAAAGAGTACACTTGCCTATGCCATGATTCGCCAGCTTCTCCAGAATGCTGTGGGGGATGGTGTCAAACACCTTACCAAAGTCCAGATAGACATTGCCCACAGCCTTCCCAGCATCCAGAAGGTAGGTCACATGGTCATAGAAAGAGATCAGGTTGGTTAAGCAGGACCTCCCCTTCCTAAACCCACGCTGGCTGGCCCTGATCCCTTGGCTGCCCTGCCCTTGCCATGAGAGCTCACTCAAGATGATCCTCTCCATGATCTTTCCTGGTACCGAGGTCAGGCTGACCGGCCTGTAGTTCCCCGGATCCTCCTTCCGACTTTTCTTGTAGATGGGCGTCACATTAGCCAACCTCCAGTCATCTGGTACCTGCCCTGTTGACCAGGATGGTTGATAAATGATGGAGAGAGGCTTGGTGAGCTCTCCCGCCTAATGAGTAGGTAACCTACGCCTAATGATTCAGTAACCTAATGAGATCTCTGCACTCCTCCTGAGTTGCCTGTCCCTTCTTCCAAAGGTGGTAAACCCTCCTATTGTTCCTAAATCCCATGTGAAGTTCCTTATTCATCCAGACTGGCCATTTTCCCCACCCTTTAATCTTGTGACACTTGGGGACAGCCTGCTCCTGGGCCTTTAAGATTTCATTCTTGAAGAGCGTCCAGCCTTCCTGGACCCCTTTGCCATTCAGAACTATCTCCCAAAGGACTCTCTCAACCAGTGTTCTGAACAGGCTAAAGTCCGCCCTCCGGAAGTCCAAGGTGGAGGTTTTGCTAACCCCCCTCCTTACATCACTACGAATTGAAAACTTGACCATTTCATGATCACTAAACCCAAGACGACCTTCGACCACCACATCTCCCACTAGTCCTTCACCGTTTGTGAACAGAAGGTCTAGCAAGACACTTCCCCTGGTAGGCCCACCTACCAGTTGTGTCAGGAAGTTATCTTCCATGCACTTGAGGAACCTCCTAGCCTGCCTGCTCTCTGCTGTCTTGTATTTCCAGCAGATACCTGGCAGGTTGAAGTCCCCAACCAGAACAAGGGCTGGCGATTGCGAGACTTCAGCCATCTGCTTATAGAATACTTCATCTGTCTCCTCATCCTCGTTGGGTGGTCTATAGCATACGCCCAGCACAAGATCTCCCTTATTTGCCTTCCCCTTCATCCTTACCCATAAACACTCGACTTTATCATCACTGGAATCTACCTCTATACAATCAAAACATTCCCTAATGTACAGAGCCACACCCCCTCCTCTCCATGCAAATTTCAGGATAAGTAGATATGGAATATCAGCCTAAACCAGTCAATCTCCAGTTGTTAGCAGATTTATTGACTGTGTTCTATACTCAGGTTCATGTGTCTTTTGTGACAACTGCACTCATCCTCTAGGGGAACTAGAATTAAGAAGCTATACAGTACAACTTGGGCCAACAAATTTGTCTTATAAAGCGGTGCAATTTAGATGAATGATTAAAAGTATATTCAAGACAAGTGAATGGGAAAGAAAGACTCCTTAAATCAATGGGTTGGTGAGTTTCCTATCTCCTTCCTAGCTTTGTCGTTTCTGATTCTAAACAGAAATCATCAATCTGAGAAAATCCTCATAAAAGGAACATTTTTTTGTTCCTAAAAGTTTATCAATGAATCAATCAACCAATCAATAAGTAAATATTTCTATTTAATATTAATAGTCTTCCAAATAATTAGATGTGAAGGTATTTATCAGCTAAGGTCCAAAGGCAGTTAGAATTTCAAAAGTCGAAAACAACCATATTAGTTGCACACTTCTGATGTAATATGGTACTCATGAGAATTTTTTACTCTAGTAAGGCTGAATTGCACTTTAGCTGCAACTAAGAATGGATGAAAGATGTAGTTTGTTATGGAAAACACTATGCTGGACCAAAAAATTCCCCAAAACAAATTACCAGTAATTCTGGAAGAAGATGGAGAATGCTAATAATTACTGTAGTTACTATTGACTGGGAAAAAATAGTTTAGTTTTATGGATATAATATTTACTAAGGGGTTGCATTTATTTGCTATCATTGTCTGTATCTTCAGATACTGTTCGACAGTATCAACATATTTTTCATATTGCTTTTTCAAGTATAATTGCTCCAACCAGGGATCAGTAGCTTGTTTTGCTAGAAAGAGACAAAGAAAGAACAAAAAAATATCCTGCTACAGAAAATCTTTTTCTGGGATATATATACACACACATATATATATGTACACTTAATCCTGGTTATCAAGAACATCCTACTTGAAGATGAAATTTGTATAATGCAAATGCATAAAACTGCGAGTCATCTATTGGGGGATATTTGCATTTCCCTGAAAAGTGCTGATTTTTCATTTTTCAGTAAACACTGAATATCTACATCTTTGTCACAGCTCATGGCTTTACTGTTTTGTAAATTAACAAATAGCCTGCTGATACCACTGAGTATGATTAAAAATTAGACCCTGCTTGTACTTCAAACTTTTTTACAGGATTCAAATAGGACACTGCAATTATAAGGAACTGAAGGATTTGCATTTATTGTGCAGTTCTAGAACAAAAGAAATATTCCAATAAACTTTTTCTTCAGTGATTTCCTTATATAAAAATATACACACGCATGTAATATGCACATTTTAATTTCATTGCTCTTGTTAGTAAGCAATTTTAGTAAAGATCCAAAGTTTAGATTAAACAAAATAAATCAATCACGTCCTTGACACCAATAGTCAGGGAGTGTTTATTCTCTTCAGTCTGAGATGTGGATTTTCCCAGGACAAAACAGCCAGCACAAAGTTGGTCTTGCAGTCTTTTTTTTTTTTTTTTTTTTGTTTCTCATTAATATCCATAAACACTCTAATATAATTATCCATTACTTATTTAACTGACCAAGTTAACTAATTAGATTCTGCCAGAGGACAGGCATTCAGAGAAGCTCATTCTTTCTTTTTTATCTCATCAATCTTGCAAACAGAGAGGATCTACTTATTCTTATCCACACAATGGTTGATCTGTTAGATGCATCCGTAGTTTTACACCAATGGTAGACATCCATCTTGCTTCAGGAAACGCTATTGCAGGTCCCTTGATAACTTGAAAGATTACAAGCATAAGAATGAGTATGCAAGAAACTTGCATAATTAAACAAAAATAATTAGGTTAACAAAATGTGTAAGGTTCGTCTTTTCTCAGGCTATTTACTCATTGATTTTTTAAGTTTAATTTCAAAAGGAAGTGGAAAATGTGGTGAAAGCCAAATGTGTTCTCCTTAAATCACATTTTTATAATGCGGAACAATGCAATGATATTAATAGAAGTAGATTTTTAGACAAGCAGTCATGTACTATGTCAGAATTAAGTTCCACGCCAGATATTAAAACAACAACATCAACAAAACAGGAGGAATTAATTTACCCATCTATGATATCTGGTTTGTCATAATACAACAATTCTGCAAATGTAGTGCATTTAAATCTTCAGACCGTGGGATACAAATCACTCCAAATTAAAGTTGTGGATGGGAGCATAAATCTAGAAATGGGGATCAGATGAGCGTATTAAAACCACAGTGCCTTCTGAATAGCATCTAATGGGAAAAAAAACTGTATTTCTTTCTTAGCATCTCACCTCCATCAACCTACACATACTGTTTAGTGGAGAAATTTACACAGTGAGTTTTATATTAAGCACTCCATAGGACTAATATTTTGCTTTGGTAACAAATTTATATTTTTTTTAAACTATAGTATGTTAATAATTAAGATTTTCCAACCTACACAGTGGCACAAGACAGTATTTCTACTCATATGTTGCCACCAAAAATGCTTTCTGGAGATCATCAAGCTGATATCTTTCAAATTTTAAAAAGCTAGATTCCAATAAATATATCTATTTGAATTTATTTTCTTTACTGTTACATTTGACAGCAAGCTGAAATGAGGCTACAATAATTTAAATTCCTTAAAAAAAAAATAATAAAAAAGCACAAACCCCCAACAAACTGTGATCTGTGTTTTTTTTTTTTTTTCTAGTTGTGCTCTGATTCTATACGAGCTAAAGAAGCCTTATGCTTAATTAATATTTAGACAACCCTCTTCAAGAAAGAATTGGCTTGGTTAACTTTTACTGCTGATTGTTTTTTTAGAAATAAGCAGATATTAGTAGAAATATACAGATACTCCAAAGATTAGACTGCCTTCTCCCAATTTTGGAAGATCTGCTCTCAAACTGAGAATTCCACCTTTATCAGTACCCTCTTTCACTCTCTAAAGCAAAATCATATCTACAGAAACTATCCCAGACAACAGGAAGAAGAAATAAAAATCTGGGAATACATATTTTTTTGGGTTGTGTTTTCATTTTCTCGGCCTGGGTCAAATCAAAGTCAGTAGAGCCCTTTGATTTCTTCAATATTATCCCTATGGATGACATTATCAAGGGAGAGCTAGAATGCATTCTTCTATGCCACAGACTGTGGCAAAGTGGCTGAAGGGGGACTTCTGGAAAATCTATAACAAAAGAAGTGAACCTATTATTCCTTCAGAACAGTACAAACAGAAACAGGCCCAGGAATTGAATCGTGTGTAACTTTGTAGTCTGAGTGTCACATTTACTTTTTGATGAATGCCAAAAGCCTGTCCCAGCCATGAGCTGAAATGCTGAGCTGCTGGAAGACTCACTTCTCTTGCATTAACATTTAATAATCTCAAAGCCAGACTTTGAATTTCTGGATTACCCAAATACAGAAAATCTTTTCTGTAGCCCTTGTCTTGCTGCTTTCTTCTTATAGCTATATACCTGCAGGGTTGGTACAAGGTCTGTCAGTCTTCTGTGAATTGCTAAACTGCAATGCTAAATAGGTTTTGGGTTTCTGTGAAGCACGCCAAGATTTGAAGACATCCTACGTAACAAGAAATGGAGGAAAAAGGACATTATTAGTGAGCTTTTAGTTAATGAGCTTTGAGCTCTGGCTGGACAAACATGAACTTTGAAGTGCCTATTCCATTTGTTGTAGAGAAATAAATTAATTAATTGGGAAAAAATGTTAACATTATAGTAAAGTAATAATGAATCAAGAATTTAATCAAAATGATCTGCCAAGTCCTACTTAGCCAGAGCATCCTATTGGAGATCTAAAAATGAAAACTAAAATCAGGAAATGCTGTCTGTAGTTCCCTAAACACTGTTTTCTTTAGTACAGAAAATGAAAAACAAGGATATGTGAAGTATGCCTTTTTTTTCAGGCAAGCAAATTTATTTATTTCCTCTGATTTTAGTTACAGACTTTTTTTACAATTACTTCCTTTTCAATCTGACCCCCAATACTAGTAAGCTTAATTTATTACTATCTTATCCAAATGCCATACTTAAGTCTTTTAACTTCAAAACACATATTCAGAGTGTGGAAATAAGTGTCAGGAGGCTTTTTGTTCTTGTCATTACCATTTCCAAAGTTTCAAAGCTTTATCAGAATTTGTAGATAGTATTTTTTCCTACCAGGGATTTCACTGTAATGAACAGAAATAAAAAAATATATTTTGGTTACATCATGACAAATTAAAAATCAGAATTAATGTTAGCACACTGGGATTTTTCGCTTCAGCTCCAGCTGTTCTTCCTCCACTGCCTGCCTGCTCCCACCCCTTCCTAGTCCTTCCTTTTCTAACTTGCTTTAAAAAGCAAAGCTGCAGTAGGATAAAATAGAGCTAAACTTTATAAATTAAAGGAGAGGATGTATCTGGGCTTTTCTTTCACAAAGTCACTATAGAATTGTGTCAACTAATGTGCAGCACTTGCTCTGAAATGAAGATTAATGGTTAGGTGAGATGTTTGAGTTGCATACGCTTTTATTAGCCATCTGTTTAAACATGAAAATAAAATGTCCAGGCTTAGAAGTTGTTTCATTTCGGCAGAAAAGAGAAAGACAGGGAAAAATAAAAATTGAACCAAGCAGCATCAAAAATTGCTGTTTTGTTATAAGTCATGATTACTTTTAAAAATTTTATTCTGAGACTTGGTTAAATTA
The DNA here is from genome assembly GCF_028500815.1 of Rissa tridactyla. Lineage (NCBI taxonomy): Eukaryota > Metazoa > Chordata > Aves > Charadriiformes > Laridae > Rissa > Rissa tridactyla. The sequence goes on along the minus strand of NC_071466.1, from coordinate 38,518,170 downwards.
CCAGCATTCTGCAAGTATCCAATTTCCTTGTAGAGCGGTACTCACGAGACTGTGTCTGATCTGGGATTATGCTGCGCTTTTTTTACAATACTTGGCAAGATATTTCAGAAATTTTAGAGACCCAAGATAACAACAAGTTGGATGAACTATAATCCTTGAATAAAATCAATATAAGACCCAAGGTTTTGACACAAATCATAGACAATATATTTCAGAAAACATACCAAGGAAGGAAAGAATACACAAATAATGCAAAACCTTAAGGGTTCTGAGAACAGTTGTTTTATTTAGGATAAACATAAAACTTTGCATTAAGCTATACTGCTCTTCTATATAAAAAATGTATATATAGATGTACTATATGGGATGACATTAATTCATGACAACTAAATGTGTTGTGCTATGCTATGCTACGCCATGCCCATACATGCCTTAAACAAATGTTTCTCATAAACCATATTTGGTTAGCTTGGGCACATGAAATAGGTAACAATATACTGATTACATAACTCAAAGATAAATTATATTATCTTCTGCGTGAACATGGGCATTTTATTTTGATGTACCCTGGGCTGCATCAGAAGAAGCGTGGCCAGCAGGTCGATAACCCTCTACCCCTCTATTCCGCTCTGGTGAGACCCCACCTGGAGTACTGTGTCCATCTCTGGAATCCTCAGCACAGGAAGGACATGGACCTGTTAGAATGGGTCCAGCGGAGGGCCATAAAGATGATCAGAGGGCTGGAGCACTTATGCTATGAGGACAGGCTGAGAGAGTTGGGGTTGTTCAGCCTGGAGAAGAGAAGGCTCCAGGGAGACCTTACAGCAGCCTTCCAGTACCTAAAGGGGGCCTATAGGAAGGATGGGGAGCGACTCTTTGTCAGGGAATGTAGTGAAAGGATGAGGAGTAACGGTTTTAAACTGAAAGAGGGTAGATTTAGATTGGATATTAGGAAGAAATTCTTTACTGTGAGGGTGGTGAGGCACTGGAACAGGTTGCCCAGGGAAGCTGTGGATGCCCCGTCCCTGGAAGTGTTCAAGGCCAGGCTGGATGGGGCTTTGAGCAGCCTGGTCTAGTGGGAGATGTCCCTGCCCATGGCAGGGGTGTTGGAACTAGGTGATCTTTAAGGTCCCTTCCAACCCGAACCATTCTATGATTCTATGCAGAACAGTACGATCGAGGCTGCCTTCTTGGTGGGAATAAGGGATGACTACTGGGCAAACAGATGCAACCTGAACCATTCTATGATTCTATGACTGAATTTCACATCCAGGTGCTGACATAGAAAATACATTGTTTGGAAATCCATTGCCCATTAAGGGAAAATCTAGGCTCTGAGAAATAATATATATTTTCTACTATTTGCAGGCATTCTTTGTGGTGGTGGTGGTTTTGGTTGGGTTTTTTTGTTTGGTTTTTCTTTGCCCCCTCCCTGTTCTTACCAGACAGAAAAATTGCATATGGAGAGCTGCATTCTGAGTCCTGATTCATTCTTCACACCCAGGTGCAGTTGTCAGGTGGTAAAGGCATAACTTAAACTGGCTAGAATCCATGTGGAAAAAAAAGAATCAAGTTTGTTGGCAACATGAGGGTAAAATTAGATGTGTTCACAAACATAACAAGCTCACAGAAGCTTAGGCTCCACCCGCAGCCCTTAATGGATGATATGGTATGAAATGGAAGAGATGAACTGATCACTTATCTCTCTCTCTCTTCGCTGGTTAGTTTATGAATTTACAGCAAGCCACAGCCTCCTATGAGGAGCGTCTGTAGGTGTGTATTGCACACACAGTGACTTTGTCCGTACCAGTAGTGTAGTTAGTTCTGATCAGGGCAGAAACCGTCTTTGGATGCTTTATCTGCTTGATGAAAAAAGAAATCCTTGCTTGTAACTGAAAGGTTGCACTATCTGCTTTAAATTAAAAAAAAACCCTAAAAACCAAAACATTGAATATGTAAGTCATAAATACCTGAATAAAAGTAGTAGATATTAATAAGTAGTTCTGAAAGTAATGATTCTGAACTAGTACACTTATTTAATCACTTTTCAATATCAAAACTTATGAATTGTCAGCATAGGCAATAGCGAAAAATTGTCGGCTACCGAGAACATGTATGATACCGGAAAAATGGATGGCGTTCTTAAAAATCCGGTGTTAAAGATCTGTCTTGAGTAAAGCGTTATCAAATGGTATTATAGCTAAATCAAAATCTAACTGCAGACTTAGTGAGATTTCTTGATGGACATTTGAGCAGATTCAGTATACGTGATGTTTTTAACTTTGAGCCTGTCACAGGGGCTAATCTTTAATGTACGTGGCAGATGCTCAATCTTCTCTGCATCAGCTCAGAAAATGCAAGGCTTCTAAAGCTTCTCTTTAACAGTAGCAACACATTATCAAAATTTACAAATATTTTAACACCTGCATATTTTTAGTCATAATAAATATACTTTAAATGCTATAAAAATATTTATTTTTATACAGAATTTTTTGCTTTTTCATGTATGAGCTTTTGATGTTTTACTGCATTACTGATAGTCAGATCACTGCTCTCACATGTTGCTAACTGCAATACAATACTTTTCTTCTATAATTCTCATAGTTTTCCATGACCCTGGAGCACATTCTTTTCCAGTCATGCTCTGCCCCTTGTGATATATTTTTTTTGGAACACTTAGCGAACACTTTGTGTTCCAAAGGCTCAGCTAGTTGTAGCTATAGAATAAAGAAAAGAATAAAGAAAAGAATAAAGACTGTAGACAAGATAAAAAATATTAAACTCTGATGCTGAATTATGCCCTTAGTATCCTTCAACAATGCACTTGGATAATGCAGTGCGTTAAGTCTTACTGCACAAACTTGCTCATTATTGATATTACTAGTATTATCCAGTTTTATTTTTCTAGTGTAGGTACTCATAGAGTGTTTGTACATTGCTTAATGGAATAATGCAAAGGGGGAAAGGAACGGATTTGATTAGAAGTCATTTGTTATGATTTTAGAACTGCGGATCTGCATGGCCTCTTTACTAACAGTGAAGTTCAAACCAACTGCTATAAGTAACAGAATCCTATGCATGAGCAGAAGCCTGGAGGACCTGTCAGCCCCGCCTCAAGTGGGCAGGTCTTGATGATTTCCAGTTTGCACTGCTTACCTTGGTTACACACTTTTAGACCTGAAGTGTGGATGCAAAGCAAATCTGCAAGAAAAAAAAAAATCTTAAATAGCTAAAGAAGGTGTAGCCTTAGATTACTTTAGATTACCTCATGCCATCAACACCAGTCTCAGGGTTGGACTGTTCTGCTTATCTTCATCCAATTCCATATCAAATTGTGCTTGCTGGAAAAAGACGGTGTTTTCTTCAGTTCACCTCTTCAAGAAAAGTTTTTTTAAACTCTCAAGTATTTTGGTGCTGAGAAAGCAGTATCAGCATGTTGCAAGGTTTGGATGACTCTGAAGTTATCATGTAGTGGCAGATTGTGAAACACCAGGTGAGCATGTGGACATGGTAGAAGAAAATAAGATCTGTCCTTCTGATTCAATTTACGCACTTTAAATTATTTTTTAACTGCACCATGGTTTTAAGGTGTGCCCTGAGTTCTCCACAATAAGATTCCAACTTACTTTTACACTGACTCTCAGGCTCAAACCCTCATGTCCAACATACTTTGATTCACAATTGCCAACAACATATTCCCTTCTAAAATTACTCAGAGTACTCAAGTCTTAGTTAAAATAGAAGGGCTGTGGGTCATCATCAAAACACACCATTCTCTTTTTGAATATTTTTAATGTTACCATTAAAACATTACAATTATACCATTAAAAATATTATTGAGACCCATTGGTCTGAGACTATTGGCAAAGAGAAAATGGACTACATATAGCTTTCTGTTAGATAATTTCTGATCTATGGAAACATTTTGACTCTTTTAACTTTCTTAGCAGCCATTTTATGTGGCTTTGTTCAAGACTGCATGAAAAATAATATACATTGCCTTACTTCTTTCTCATTTTCTAATTTTTTTTGCTGACAATAAAAGAAAAAGTTGTTATATCCAGTTTTATGTAAACAAGTGATAAAGTTTTAGAAACATTATGGAGGCCTAGAAATTAGAGAGTCCTCACTTCCATTTTCACAGTCTTCATGCTGGTTTATGTTATCATATATTTTTTTAGGTGTTTCACTTTTCCTTTTCCTTCCCCTTTTTTTGTCTCAGATAATTTAGGCATAACAATTGAAGATCATCATCCATTAACATTCAGTATTCCTAAAGTATTAGTAATTTTTTACTAATTCATACTATATTGTCAGCTGACAATGTTTGCTACTTTATTCTTATGCTTGCATCTTATGTTGTTTAACAATTATATTTCTTGCTTTTTTTTTTTTGTGGTCAAAGATATAAAAGAAAGGATTCAAAACACTGAAATGCTTTGACTATTTTTTCATCAGTATAATCTTCTCTCCCAGCAACTATCTGCTGGAAATATAGTTCTCTAGATTAGTACACATGACACTATAATCATACTATAATGCCCCTGTGGGGAAGTTATTTATTATTGCATCTATACAAGAAAAATAACTGAAAATTTGGTAGCGCGTAGTTTAGGGATTTTTTTCAGTCAGTTTAATTGTATAAGGTTAAGTCAGGAGTCTGTCTTGCAGTTTGGTCTGCTGTGAAGGCCATGGTAGCATTTTAAGATCCTGTTCTGATCTCTCTTAGTCATTTGTCAGCTTGTTATATGACTATCCCGGTCGTTATGCCTCAGCATAAACTTTCTAAGCAGAAATTTCACTACGTTCACAGTTTTGTTGTTAGTAAAGGGCTATTTGGGGCAGCAATGAAATGGAAGTCCAACCAGTGTTCCATTATGAAATAGGGAATTATCTGGCCAACACAAGTAGCTTGCTCCCAAAAAAATAGTGATAAAGAAGTAATCTGAGAGTGGGAAGACCCTACTCGTCTTTTACCACTAGACCTTTGTCCAGTCTTTGACCTTTGCTCACTTGCCTGTTTCTCCTTCTAAACCTGACAAGTCTAATAATTTTAAGTCAGCCAGCATCAGTGCATCTCTGTCTCTTGACATCAGGAATTGTAACATACTCCTACTGACATAATCTGTAAAATTGATTTAAGAATTATTTGTCATTCAATATTTTCTGGTCTTTTGGCATCTTTCTTTATTGAATCTTACTAACTTTACCTGCTGCTTCAGTATTTCCATTTGACTGGAGTGGTAGACGGTGACGTAAAATAACTGAACTTTGACTTGATAAGTTTGACCAACTCATCATATAGCCTGAAATCTATTGTGTGCAATTTATATCTCATTTCATATGCCACGTCCAGTGAAATGCTTCTTTGCAGTCATCATGTCTGACAAATCACCTAGCAGTCATAAGCCTGATGAGTACATACTGAGGTGGCTTTGACAATTTTAGTGAAAGAAGCCATTCGTATTTTGTTCCAGGGCTGGTGAGGAATGGTGCACTCCAGTTCTCTTTCCACTTTCTGCTTGGAAATTCTCATGTATTTCACAGCTTCTCCCGAGTGTTGATTTACAGTATTGCTACCACACACAAGTTTCTTTTCTAGCATCGGGTTTTGAAGTACATATGTGTGTAAAATCAGTGACATATATCTCACACAGTCTTGATTCATAACAACTTTGCATTTCTAGGATAGACTCAGGTCATTTTGTTTGGCTAATTAACGCTGCATGGAATCTCTGGGAAACATTGTGATACATTACCGTATACATCTACCTCATAGGGGAAGACAGAGTCAGAATCTTCTGAGAGAGGCAGTGAAATGTCCTTCTTTGGAGATATTTAGACTGAAAAGCAAACTGAGCAACCTGGTCTAAATGAGCCCTGCCTTGAACGTAGAGTTGTACTTGATAGCCTCCAGATATATACTGGAGAAAACTTCGATGGACCAAAGAAATTCAAACTTGAATTCACGGTAACTGGTAGCATGAATCCAAACTCCTTCTTCCAACATCTTTTGGAGTTACCAAAAGTTTGAAATGAGACAGCTTATAGTTTGAAATTAGACAATTTAGAATAATACAGTTTAGACGTAGGGAGAAGTTGTGGTATTCTTCAGTTACAGTTTTCTTTTCTGATATACAATCTTATTAATACAATCATGAGCAAAAGAAATAACAGGTTTTGTCTCCAAGTCCTTCACCTTTTTTTTTTCCCCTGGCTACCTTGGAAATGAAATACAACAGTTCTATGTTTTCTGTGGTTTTGCATTTCTAACACCTTATTTGCTCCACACTATCTGATCTTCCTGCAAAAATCAGGTGTGTGCATGAAAGCTACTAGCAGTCTTCTTAGATTTAGCTCAGAAATCGCATTAGATGGATTCTTCAGTTGTATTAGTGTGTTTAAGTAGGGAACAGTTAACTAGCTTTGCTGGGTTTTTAAGTATCTCCTGACTTTATTGGACGTATTTTTCTTCTGTTTTGCTCCTTTCTCTTCTATGTGAGCATTAGCTTTTTGGCTGATGTCATTACATTCTTTCTTGAGAAATTATTCTAAAAACTATCTTTGTGCAGATCTGTAAGTCTTGCTAAAATAAGTGCAGGGTGTTTGAACATTCTCGCACAAGCCGCATTTTTTCCTATTTTTTCCCTCTCTATTGTTTTTTAATTAATTTTAAAAAGATTTGAGAATATATTGGTCAGCTTTTCTTTTCCTCTTAAACCAGTAATCACTTTTTAAATGGTACATTAAGATTATGACAAATTTTCCTCACTGAAAATACTTCTGAACTATTTGTAAAAATTTTGTAGGGACTGACCAGGATTGCCCAAGAGAGCACTTAATGACTGTTCCTATTTGAACTAATAAAACAGCTGCCACGTATTCTTTCTTCTCTTGACTTTTTAAAATTTCCATCCATTTCATAATTTTCACTTGGTGAGAAAAATGCCTTCTTCGAAACCATTACCATAAGTAGTGAGTCTGTCTGCTTTGCAAATAGCATTAGCCTGCAGCCATACTTGTATCTTTATTTTTTGCAATACTCATCACGTTTTTACTTCATGTACATTTCTAATTTCTAAAATTATAGTCATAATGAAGGCAAAAAAGTAAAAAAAAATTAAAAAAAGGAAAAATAAACATTCAGGGATTTTTATTTTCCTGATCATAAAATGTAATAAAGGATTTTCTGAAGCGTTATAAAGAAGGATAGAATCATCTAAATTTCTTCTCATTATCTCATATACAGTCAGTCAGTAGCTTCTTTCTTCCTTTTCACTACTCATTGTTCCAAACCTAAGTGTGACCAAAGAAAGGTTATCTTCATTTAGTAAAATATTCAGACAACGTACATAGCTTCTTCTCTGCTTCAGTACAGGAAGAAATTAATGTATAATTACATACCTATAGGTATAATATATATCTATAAAAAACAGGTAATTTTTTTTCCAAACCTAATACTTTGGATACAGTTTCAAAGGCTTGTTTCAAAATGCATGACAAGATCTCCCCTTAGTCAAACAGAAAGATCTTTAAATCCATATTTTCAACACAATATATATACCTTTTTAGAATCATAGAATCATAGAATTGTCTGGGTTGGAAGCAACCTTAAAGATCATCTAGTTCCAACCCCCTGCCATGATTAATATTATATTACAATGAAGGAAAAGGACTTAAAAACCCCAAGTTTTGTCAAAACAAGTCAGCTCTTCTAGCAATGTTTTGTGTGTTTCCTCTTTACTTGTTTGGAAACATTGCGTTCCTTTACTTACATGAAGAAGGTAAATCCTTTTTAGTTGGTTCCTTTATTGTAACATATTAGGATTTTCTCACAGGCATCTGGCTCCTTACTTACTAAAAAAACCTATCTGTCTTTCAAATGTCTATATGAGCACTTTTTTTTCCAACCTGCACGTGTTACAGTATGCTGCATATATTCTTTCCTGGAGAGGGACATAAAAGCTTGAATATGCTATCAAGAAATGTTTGTGAATTTAGCACACAATGTTTTAGATAAACTGCACAACAGCCTTCAACAAAAATCTTGATATTTGGCTGCCATTAGTACTACACATTTTATAAAATGAAATACAAAGTAAGTAACCTAATGTAAAATTTGGGGTGTTTTTACCCATTTATGATTCACATGGCACTGTGTTTGATACTATTATATATCAAATTGTAAAAAATGAAGTCATCCATTAGATGTTAAATAGGATAAAAAATACTTTCTAAACTAAATGCTAGTTTTTCATATCCGAATATTGCAGATCAGATTTTTTTCTCTCTTTTTCTTTTTTTTTTTTTTTTTTTTTTTTTTCCCCCACTGCCTTCAACTGTGTGCGGGATTAAATTGGGAGTGTTCTTTCTAAAGGTAACAAAGAAATAGAGGATATAACTCAATTTTTTTTCTTCAAATCTAAGCTACTATATAATTTATCTCTGTGTCCTTAGTGAACAAAATACAATTTTCAAATCAATTTATTATTTTCTATAACTGTTATCATATTAAATTATAATATTCATAACAGTTACTACAAAGATACATTTAGGTACATATAAGAGACAATGCAGAGCAGAAATGAGATGGTCCAGGTACATAAAGGTATCACATAGACCACAGGAAGGCATTTCCTGGGGATCTCCATGACTTGTGGGGCTCAGAATTAAGTCTTTCCTCTGTGAGCAATATGTGCTGGTAAGTGCATAATCCTCATCCCTAAAACTTAGTCAAAGTTAATCATGGTATAACAGTCTTCTGAAATTCAAGCCATTGTTTTTGTTTTTAATTATTTTTACTTGATTGAAAAGTAACTAGATCTGAGTGAAGAAGAGCTGAGTGAAATATTCATTGTTTCCTGTTTTTGACTTAGCAATTGAAGTGGAACATTAAAAAAAATATTGAAAATTAAATGTCTTCTTGACATTTTAGCATAAATGTTTATGGCAGTGTTTGAGAAAAACATGACTATCCCACTAACTCTCGTTGTCACGTGCTTTTAAAGAAATAACTGCAAGATAAAGTTGTAGCTGTTCATCACACTAAGAGATAAGTTTACTCAAGGACTAAAACCATGACTACGTTTTACTTAATGAAATATGTTAACGTGTGCATCTTTTTTCTCCAGAGCATGGCTAAAGAGTGGATAATGAGTTCAAAAGAGGGAAAAAGTATTCCCAGAGACAGGCAAAGATTGTCTCACTTCTTAAAGAATTTTCAGTTTTAATTCAGTCAGGGGGTACGCTTCTATGTGCTCTTTCAATGCCATGTAACATCTGGGGCTGGAAGCAGAGGTGCCAAAATATTGTGAAAAGCTGTTCTCATGGCATTTTCTTCTAAGAATGAGACTGCTAAAAAATCTGTCATGAAAACCTCTTTTCAGATTTCTGCCCCAATTTTGCAGACTCGAGGGGCTTGTGGAGTCCTAGTAAGCTTCAGCTAAGCCTGTGCACATTTAGATGCTCATCTCAATCAAACCCAAATTCCAAACCTTCTGAGTCCCACCCATCACTAATCTAAACCTGAAAGCTACAGTTCTACCTCCGGCAATAATTTTCAAATGAACATCCGTGCATTTGAAGGAAATGTCAGAGTACACCAGGTGTGTCAGGCTGTACTAGAGAAGCACATTTCATTGATGCATTGTATATGGCACATCATTCAGCAGTTGAAAGATTAATCATCTAGTCTCTACGTTCTTTTCCCTCTCCAAAGTTAGCTAGCAATGCCAGCATGCATAGCTATGCAGGAGGTTGCTTGCTTTTCTGGGAACTCAGTGACTACCTTATTTTTGTACTTTTCAGACCGAAAAAAAACCCAATGAAAATTGGTCGTAATATAATGGGCTAGGGAAATACTTTTAGCCTCTTAAACTACGAGTATCACATGTTGGTATTTAAAAAACACAGAGACGAAGGGATTAGCAAGTATAAATAAAGATATCTAATGCTTTTGCATAGCATAGCTGTACAGAGGAAAGAGTTGAAGACGTGGAGCAGGAAGTGTCAGAAAATAGATTTCAGTTCTTTATTCACAAAACCAGCAGAAATAGAGGCATGGCAGAAAAGTACATAAAGTAGAATGAATTTAATTATACAAGAGTGTTCTTTATAAGCAGTGGACTATTAGTATGAGCTGGGGGGGGTTACTCTGGTGCTACAATATTTTTTTCTAGAGAGCAGAAAGTCACACTGGTTAAAAGTAAAATTTTAACTTACTAGTCATCAAGTACACAAGACTGTATATTCCTTAAAAACTATAGCATTTATACATTTTATCCATTTGTGTAAGTTTAAACAAATTCCTAAGGGAATAAATATTACTATCAGTCTGGACCTGAAAATACAAGGCAGAGCGTGAAATGTAAGACATTAGAACAGCTTTGATCATTGTTCACAATATTTATCAAATCTAACAAATGTGCAGCTGATTTGCTGCAATGACATCCTAACACTATCTACTGACTAAATCTGAAAGACGCATGTGTTATTCACTGAATAATGATGTGTCTAGAAGTGTAGATTTTTTTTGTAAGGTGTTTATGGTGTAAAAGATATCCAGAATTAGTCTTTTCAGTTCTATGGCTGATGACCTAGAATCCCAAATACTATTTCTGTTGTCTAATCAGATGCCTGTGGCTTTTGTTAGTTTTTTTTTTCCTTTCCTAAATTCAATTATTTTTCATATGTATATTTAGATAAACAAAGTTTTAGTTACAGACCTGAAATCTCCAGAACTTCTCCTTAATGTACTATTATGATGTGAACAAAATCAGTGAGATGAAATAAAAACACAACACAGAAAGTGTCAAAAAACACACCCATGAATAATTTCTTAATTGCCCAGGCAGCTCCACTGCACTCTCACATCAGTTTCAGATGGTGCCAAATCAACCGTAGTTCAATTTGGTTTACAATGTGCTCTCCCAACTGAAGGACTTGAATTGCTTTTACTTCTTTAATGAGAATGTAAACTTATGCTGCCATGATTTCTGTTGTCTATAGAGAATTGTAGCAACTTTTATTGTTTGCAAGGAGGAAAACTAAAGTACATCAAACCCAGTTTTCTGTTGTCTATGACTACTTAGGAAAATGATAGGTTTTACTCCCTAGTAAGCGGCATTCTGATTGCTGCTATAAGTGACCCGCAGTAAAACCGTACCAGGTTGGCTTCCTTCCTCATCTATTGAAAAGTTCTTTTTTTATTCATACCAGAGTTATCATGCATTCCTTAAAACTTCAGTGAAATAACACATGAAAGAAGACAATAGTTTGCATGAACCACAAAACAGCAATGTAGCGTACAATGCTTCATAAGGAAACAATACTAATATAGTTGTGCAGAGTCAAATATGTATGCAACTGAAACATATCCTTGTAACACATTAGTGAAATGCATACCTTTTATAAACTAGTAACTTCAAGTTTCAATTTATAGGACACATCCTATTTTTGTGTGTCAGAGACTTTCCCTTGAATGCTACCAAATCACAACATTAATGCAAGTGTGTTATTTTTGATACCATTATACCAAAACCTGTTTGTTTGGTTTTTTTCTGAGCACACAAGCCATTAGTATTTAAAAAAAAAAAAAAAAAAAAAAAAAAAAAAAAAAGTTGCGTTCTAACAATACTGAGAGGTGAATGCTTGTTTAAAAGCGTGATTTGTAATACAGAAACCAAGAAACATTCTAAAATAGAAGAAAATATCCTTAGCTTCATCAGTCACCATGTTAAGAATCACAGTAACAAAAGCCCGGGTTTTATCTGTCTGTCACCCTCTCTTTCTCTGTCACTTCTTTTGAATCAACTGTATCCAAACAGATGCCATAACCAGGATATATACTGGGTAAGAGCATATAACACTTACTTGCTAGCTGACGCACAGATGAGACAGGCAGGACTAACAAGCTATTATGTTAAACGTTAATCTCATCACCGTCCGACAAGACACTGCAGTCCTTTTTAGTCAGGCAGCTAATGAAGGGGCTCAAACAGGTTGATCTGTTTTATGGGTGAGATGCTCTTCTCCCAGCTCCTTTAGGATTTTAACACTTTTCATCCGAGTATATTTTATTTTGAATCCTTGAGCTATTATTATTAATATTTAAATATTTTCTATTACTATCCAAAATGTCTCATCTTTATCTGCATTTTTACCTCTGGTATTTTGCACGGCTCTAGCTTGTATACTTTCTCTCTGCTTTTTCTCATCTCCATCTTCTCAGAAGCCTAAGCCAAAGTTACACAGCTGTGCTGTGTCCAAACCACATTTTGGATCACAGACAGTTGAAACCCTGGGAGAAGGATTACAGGATCAACATTCTTGCCTCAGGTGGTGAAGATCTGTTGGCAACAAACACAACTCCACCTGTGGTAGCTCCAATAGCTTGATTACAATGACTCTGTTGGAAAAGAAATCCTTGTCTTCCTTGAGTACTTAATATTTCTCTAGAAATACTACCCACTGGGTAAGCTCATTTCTTTGTGTCATTTATTTCATACTGTGAAGTAATAAAATAATAACGCAAGGATCCAGTTTATGTTACAATGGCTACACAGAACAAAAAATACAGGACTCATACCATGACTCATCACAAAGGAAAAAGTATGAACAGATCTATAATGAATAGATATGATTAAGTAGAGCATGAATAAATGCAAGACATAATGAAACACGCTATGCTAAAATGATACATCTCAATACTCTTCAGTAGTCTAAGGAAGAAAAACATTCCCTATGAAGAAAATTATCTATTTTAAATTATTATTTTTATTTTTCCTTCTTTTCCATTAGTTCTTTAGCATATAAATGTTATTAATTTAAAGCACTATTGTGCCCTAAGAAAAAATAGGCAGCTGAATCTGTTGTAATTATTACCATCCACAGGAAATCTTTGAATATCTCATTTAATTTGTTCTGTGTGTAGAATATGATGAAGTCTATACTTTTTCATCAAAAAAATATTTTCCTTTAGCACAACTTGGCCTTTTAAAATGAAACCGTCTTTTCTGTTACTTCTCTATCCCTTAAGGGCATCTCCTCCCCATAAAATACTGTACTAACTAGGCTGTAAAGTGCCTGTTGTAGTCAGTAGGGCAAAAGACTGGGAAGGGGGCATCCTGTACTCATAGCACTGTCACAGATCTTGTGATCATAGAAGCATACCTCATTTTTTTTTCTTTTTTTCATCTCCTCTCTTCTTTGTTTCGATATGAGACTCATAGTGGAGATCGTTTTTCATTACTTAGCTGAGTTCCCATTGCACTCAGAACCGAACAAACGTTTTTCTGCCTTTTAAGGTCTTCAAGTGTCCAGATATACTAAGTCATTAAAAGGACCAAGCATTCATCTACTATTTAGCTTTTCCAAACCTGGGCCCTTACAGATATTACATTATTTTGACATAGGTAATAATTGAGAATATTCCTTCAGTTACACAAAAATACCTTACCTATGTGATAAGATATAGTAATATTAATGTAAAGATTTTTAAAAAAGAATCTCAAAAGGCAAATAGCACAAAGCTTAAAAAAAAATCACAAAACAGAAAAAAGCTTTAAGGCTAAGTAAGTACAAGTGTTTATCAGGGAAATATTAGGAACAAGTCACCAATTCCTCTCACACAAGAAATGGACTGAAGGAATGTCTAACTAATAATTCCAAATATCTTCACAAAAGCAGGAAAATAAGGTATGAATGAATATAAGAAATCTAGAACAGGATTTTTCAATCCTTTAGGCTTGCAAGCCATTATGATGATGATTATCATGTATTGGTTATTCCTATATGCAACTATAAGCTTGTTAATTTTCTTAGTTACCTTTGTGGACCATATAAATGTACTATAGGAATCTCCAAAAGCATTTGTGGATCACAGGTTGAATTAAATAGTGCATGAGAATTCACAAAGCGATTTCCCCTGACTGGGCTCCACACGTAGCCTCCATAAAGTCAGCTATAACACTTACACATATATCTGTGCTGGTTTTGGCTTGGACAGTTAACTTTCTTCATAGTAGCTAGTATGGGGCTATGTTTTGGATTTTTGCTGGAAACAGTGTTGGTAATAGAGGGATGTTTTAGTTACTGCTGAGCAGTCCTTACACAGAGTCAAGGCCTCCTCTGCTTCTCACGCTACCCTACCAGTGACTAGGCTGGGGATGCACAAGAAGCTGGGAGGGGACACAGCCAGGGCACCTGATCCCAACTATCCAAAGGGCTATTCCATACCATATGATGTCATGCTCAGCAATAAAAGCTGGGGAAAGAAGAAGGAAGGGAGGGATGTTCAGAGTCATGCCATTTGTCTTCCCAAGGAACTGTTACACACGATGGAGCCATGCTTTCCTGGAGCTGGCTGAACACCTGCCTGCTGATGGGAAGTAGTGAATTAATTTCTTATTTTTTCTTTGCCTGCATGCACAGCTTTTGCTTTACCTATTAAATTGCATTTATCTCAATGCACAAGTTTTCTCACTTTTACCCTTCCAATTCTCTTCCCCATCCCACTGGCGGGTAAATGAGTGCGCAGCTGTGTGGTGCTTAGTTGCTGGCTGGGGTTAAACCATGAAAATATCTTAATAGGGCCTTTGGAATAAGTATTATGAACCCATACACAATGACTGAAAATATTAATAAATGAATGAATTAATGATTGATGTCATAGAATCATAGAATTTCCTAGGTTGGAAGGGACCTTTCAGACCATCTAGTCCAGCCATCAACATAAGTCTGTCAAAAAACATCACTGAACCATATCTCTAAGTGTGGAATCAGTGGAATCAAGTGTGGATCAGTGTGGAATGAAGAACTATCTTTAATCCAGTAATCAACTATTACAGACATAATATGGAACATGCTACATAATGGACAGATGCCATATAGGCAAGGAATAGTTCATAACACATAATCACATCTTTATAGTAGCAAAGAGAAAGAAAAAAAAACGGGGAGAAAAAAAAGGAAAACTCATCTTCTGGATAAATTATGCAGTTTCTTTTCACATACATTTTCACATATTTTCCTTTGGATTTTTACTTGCTAAAGTCAACTTCCAGTATTTAAAATTGCGTGCAATAATCCATGCCATTATTATAAGCCACTACCATACATTCAGAATGTGAAAAACAGATTCTTTCCTAATTATATGATTCCATTAAAAGTCAGTTTTTAATGTCATGTAATCTCATTAATTCCATACTTCAATGTATGTTCAACAAATACTTGACAAATAAAACAGGAAATTAATGCTACATTAAAAATAGCACTACATACAAAGTAACCAGTATTTTCACTCTGCAATTTGCATCTGTGGCATAAATTTGGATTATGGAACATGTTCATTTGGATTTAGATTTTTTTTTTTTTGCTGGCTGTGACTGATTGTGGATTTTTTTTTATTTACTCATGCAAATACAGCCACAGAATAAAAGTAACAGTTATAAAAAATACAAAATTATTTTAACATTTTCAGTACTACAAAAAAAACCCAGTTTATGTCGTAGAAACTAATTTATTCACACCCATTAGACTGTTGGGTTTTTTTATTTGCTTTATATGTACTTCAAAATGATGTTAAAATTGCTATTTAAGCCTTTTCATGTTAAACTAAACAGACTGTTCTCAAGTTTTTCATAACTCTTTTATTTTTCAGTCACTACTCATTTAGATGTTTATATTCTGAATTCTTTGTAATATGTGGGTTTCCTCCTTGATATAGTGAGAAAGTGGTCTCATAACTCTTCACAGTCTCAAAAATCTTACCACTCTGTATTGGTTATTCCTATATGTTATTTTAAGTTCATTAATTCAATATTCTTAGTTACCTTTGTAGATCATATAAAATTATTCTAAAAACCTCCAGAAGAATTTGTTGATTATAGATTGAAGACAGTGCAGGACAATTTACAAAGCAATCTCGTTCTCATAATTTAGCTTCCTCATAGTCTGCTTTTTATCTATTGCAATCATAGAGCCATATACAGTTCTCTTGCAAATACTCTCTGTTGTGCAAATTCAGAGATAGTGTAATTTACCTCTATTTTAATTTCTCCATTAATACCTGTGAAAATTGGGAAGAAAAAGCTTCTTGACCACTGGCTCCACTGAGAACTCGCATTCACCTGGTTATCCGCTTCACGCAGTTCATGCATCACTAATTACAAGTGTTGCCCTAGTTCTTTGCTCCTCGACAACTAATTTGTATATGACTATACTAAAGTGCATAATTTATTTTCATTAAATCCACCAAATGCTCAAAATCATCCAATACCAGTGATCATCCTCTATTTAATTTACCCTACTCTCTGTAGCAATTTAGGAAGTTTTTGTGTTTTTCCTTACAATAAATATTTTTTTAAAAATCAAGTGATATGGGGTATCTCTTAAGACATGGTCCAAGGGTCTAATCTTACTCATCTTTTATCATTATAAAATGCAATTCACATATGTATGCTTGTTTAAATTAACAGATACTCTTTAATATCTTCCACAGTTACTGTTGGAAAGGAAAATATTTCAGCATCCTCTGATATGAATGCAGTATCCATCATATAACTTATATAAAATACTAGTGACTGCATAAATTGGAGATTTCTACAAGTATTTCAGGACATGTTTTGCCTAATTTATTCTTTATTCAGATGGTATTGTAGGCTTTAAGAACTGCTTAGCTACAAGATGGTAAGTTTGGAAGAGGGCAAAAAATAGATCTCTAACAAATGTGTAACGTTGACTGACTTCAATTTAGTCATAGCATAAGTTACACTCAGAGACTTTTGAAGACTATGAATTGGAAGAAAAATTGAGAGTTAAATCCCTACTGCAGACCTATGAAGGCCTTAAGACCCCAATTAAGTAAAAGAAATTTATTTTTAGCAACTGTGATTTTACATACAGTAAATGACAGAGTAGTGCACGGGGGAGAAGAAAGTAAAGACCTAAAACTAACAGATAGCATTATGTCACCAAATAAAGCATAAAATCAAACAGTAGCTGTGAGAAACAGCACAAGTAGCATATCCTCAGTCAATTAGTGAAGATAGCAGTCCTCAGGTAGCATACAAACTAGCCTACATTGTTTGTTTATTCAGTTTCATGTAAGCTGACAACAAATCAAGATGTCATATATGAATAGAGTGGTCAGAAATTTTTCATATTAATACTGCCTTTCCATACGTAAGTGTTGGTTAAACAAAATGAACAGACATTATTATGCATGAAATATGACAAAGCAAGCTTAGTACATATGTATAACATAGTGGTCAAATTCAAAGGAAAATATCTATTCCTCCTTCTTGTAGAAGGACAGTTAAAATGAGGGACAATTAATACTTACGTATTCATTAGCATAAGTGGCTACCTCCACATCTCTTCTCATTGTAGCTCTTTGGTGGGTGGACCTTGGCTGGCTGCCCGGTGCCCACCAAGCCACTTCCTCTCCTCAACAGGACAAATACCTTAATAATTAATATCTGTCCATCCCCTGCACCCATCCTCCTTTCTCCTAGCTCTTATTGCTGAGCATGATGTCATACAGTATGGAATATTCCTCTGGCCAGTTTGGGTGCACTGTCCTGGCTGTGTCCCCTCCCAATCTCTTGCCCACTCCCAGCTTACTAGGTCTAGGATGGAGAGACAGCATTGATGTTTTGTGAGCTCTGCTCTGCAGGAACCAAAACACCGGTGTGTTATCAGCACCATTCTAGACCCAAGTCCAAAGCACAGCACTATATGGGGAAAACTAACTCCATCTCAGCCAGACCCAATACAAGCTCCAAGCAGAGAAACGTGGTTTTTTGCCAGTGTAGGTAATGTTTTCATAATAACAAAAACAAATTAAAAAAAAAACAAACAAACAAACAAAAAACCAAAAACAACAAACTGTACTTTGTTGCTTGGATTAAGGCAAGTTCCTGCTCGACTGAGTAACAAGGATTACTGATCTATATTTCCAGGGCTATTTGCAGAGAAAAAGGTAGAATTCTGTTAATAAGACTATACAGTCTTGGAAAGGAAAATGTAAGAATGAAATATTTATATCAATTAAGTAAGCTAGATAATAAAATATTATTTTGAGTTTTCTACTCCAATACACATAATTTGAAAAAAAAATAAAAAAAACATTAAGACCAGAAGTGATATTTAAGTGAATTTTTGTTGAATAATAATTAAAAAAATAAATAATCAGACACGTTCAGGAGTTTTTCTTAAAAGAGCTATAATAAGACAACATTCACAAATCGAGACAGCAAGAGCAGGAAGTAATATGAACTGATATTCAGCTAATATCGTACTTACTAGCAGCATCTGGCATCGTGTTAGGAAACTGCACCAAAAATAAATTGCTCTCTACCATCATGTAATACCCATTGGTAGAAAAACAAAATAATCGGATGAATGTGATTCATGACTCTTAGAACTGTCTGTATCTTTCTTTCGCATTTTCAAGCTTCGAATAGATAAAGTAGGACAGTACAACCACTGTATCATAAAGAAAACCTTGCTATTCATCCATAAAAGCAGAGCTACCATGTTTCTAATTTACGAGCAAATTTGCTATACATTTTCTTTCTCAAAAAAAAATAAAATTACCTGAAATAATAGTAGAAATCTATGAAGTTAAAATTAATTCCAAATAAGTTTTTAAAAAGATAAAATGAAAGTAATTATGTCAGAGCTGAATTTGTTCTTGCATTATTTTTATTTTGTTAACTTTCACATGTAATTTATTTTTTGAAATAAAATATTTTGCCATGATGCTATCTCATAGTCCAATGAAATGTATTTTATATTACAATGGAAACCACTGATCTCAATATCCCTTACTCAAAAACTAATAAACAGAAGACTGTTTGAGATTGCATAATTAGAAAAATGCTTTTGACAACAGCAATTAGAACTATGCCAAAATCTCTTCCACAAATACATTCCAGAAAGTCTCTTGGTTTCAGGATTATTGACAAATTAACCATAATAACGTAAACATTTCATCCTTATAGGCTATGTTGGTAGCATTGTAGATGACAACACTGAAATATCAGCAAGTACACAAAAGGAAGACAGAGACAAATGAGTAAGAATTTACAGTTGAAATTTCTTTCTCCTCTTCTGTGTTCTTTCTTTCTGTACTTATTTCTATCCTTTGAAGGGAGAATGGCAGAATGAGCAAACGAATTGGTACATAGCTATAAAGAAACATACTTGCAATGTATTTTAGTCAGATTAATTCTATGAAAAAAAAACGATTGAAATACAAATGTTTCATCAGTCAGTATGACGTTATTTTTTGTGCAATATTCTAAGTATTCTTTTAAGATGGTTAATTATTAAATTAGTTACTAAAGAAAACATATCTGTCTACTGTCATATCAATCAAAAAAAAATAATAAATGGCCTAGTATTAATTCTAGATCACAGTACCAGCAAGAATAATAATCTCAGAAATTCAATACTTATACCAAGTTACCCAATTCTTCTTAGTTAAAATATTGAGATAGAATTCTCATAAGGACACTCATCTCTCAACAGACTTCTTATTTAGATTTCAGATGGAAATGCAATCCCATGAGGAACACCACCGTTTCTCTGATAGTTTCTACTTTAAGGAAAAAGAAGAAATTAAATTTCTAATGCATATGAATAATATGTAAGAAAAAGAAATGTTATCATCATGCTAAAAGAAAGTTGAATAATATTTAATTTGAAACTGGGACCCTTCTTATAAATAAAAAAACCACATACAAATAAAAACAAAATTTGGAATATGATGTCACAAAAGTATCACACAAGTATCAAGAGTTGCTGTCATTCACTAAAAGTCTAAACTTTCTCACATGCCTTCTGGTGTAGTACAGTGGTCTGCTGAACCATTCAACATCTGAAAGGCTAACTCCCAGGTACCACCGAAAAGTGAGATACTTGGAACTAGGCTTACATTTTCTTCATTTTTCTGGTTTACAGACAATGTCCCCAGCTGGGAAAACTTTATATGGGAAAAGAGAAAGAAGCCAATGTTCTGCCCATTTCTCACCAGCACCTGGCTAATGTCAAACAACTTGCGCAAAAATATTTGGTTTTATATTGCCAATTGTTGGAGGTCAAAATTAAAAAAGGGGGGAAAATTGGTTAGATAAGCTGAAGGAATATAAGTTCATTAAGGCTGTTAAACACAGCATTTATAAACTTTTTTAAGAACTCCCTTGGAATTACATTTTAGTAGCTACTAGCAGAAGTATTATTCTGGATAGTCTAAGTTCATTTAAAATTCTAGAAGTGATACTAAAAATGAAATATTTTAAAAATGAAAAATGAATAAAAAAACCCAAAGATTTTTTAACTTTTTTTAGGATTTATAAAGTATACATCATGTGAAAAAGTTAAAATAGGTTGTATGCTGTGTCTTAAAGACATCATAAACAAAAAACTTAGCATATGTCCCATGCAGTAACTGTTCCTCTGTAGTTCCCTCAAGTAGTAACAGTTTGATTTTTGTCAGTCAGACTACTGATTTATTAATTAAAGATTTATCAATTAAAAAGGGTTGTTGGTTTTGTTTTTATTTTTTTCATTTTCAGTACATGGTTTATGGGAGTTTCTCTTTTTATTAGCTAATGTCATGCTTCACTGGTTTTTAACCTATCCTCCCAGCAGGCTAATCACCCATGGGCATTTCAGACTGGGCTGTGGGAAAAAAAAAAAAAAAAATACTATCAGTATAATTGATGACAGATTAGGAGATACTTAAGTTTACTGCTCTGCTTGATATCTATGATTTCACAGATGATAATAATGCTTTTATTTTGAAAGTTAACAGTGATGACAATTGTTATTGTAAAAAATGTAATTGTTTTCCTTTAAAACTCTGTACTGAAAAGATTCATGTTCTGAGGGAAAAAGGAATTTTGACACAAACTGCACAGATCAAATAGTTATTTTTTTCAGAAATGGATTTACATTTATTTGCATGAAGGAAGATGCACTATCACCTGAAAAAGCTTTTCAAAGTCACACTGTGTTTTCCCTATGTCTACAGACAGCATAGAATATGATAACCAGCTCTTCAGAGTTGGCTAATAAATTACTTTAAGTAGTACAGTCTAGTGCCTTCAGCTCCCACTGACATAATCAATTGGAAGAAATGCTTTCATATTTCCTCCTGTGTTAGTTCAGGTTTATTTTAAGGTTGTGCTAAACCAGCTCATCTGATCCTAGAACCTCCAAACATAGGAAAGGTCTGAGGGGCGTGGGTAGGCTACATGTCTTGAGAATGGTTTTGCCTCATTTCTAAATATAAGCAATGCTAACAATTGCTACACATTCAGAGAAGGATTATTAACATATTATTTCACCTTAAAAGTGACATGATTTGAACACTAAATGTACAGACTTTTCAAAGCTGACAAATAGCATTTGTTTTGTAGATTCCAGTATGTTCGCATACTGGACCGCATACTAGGAGAAACAGTAGCAAGGTAGATGAGAAACTGGCTTTACTAAGGGAAATTTTTAAGAGAAACATCATTTTTACCTTTTGTTTTCATCTTAGAATGAATTTATTATCCTGCAGATATAGGCTCGTTGTCTAAAAATTTTCATTTCATTAATCTAGTCCAAAGTCTATCAATATTGTAGGCACAAAAATATACACACACTTTATACTAATGAACTTGATTTTTCCCTTTATATTGTATTTTCTAAGACAACTATAAAGTTGAGACTAAACACACTCTGGCAGATTTAAAAGAGTTCAAGCATATGCGCTATCTGTTAAATTAAACTGGAGAGAAAAGGTGAAGAGATGCTCTCTGAGAGTGATATTCTCTTCAAAATCTTATTGACACCAGATGTTAGTCTTACCATAAAAGCCTTTTTGATTGTTTGTTTGTTTATTTCTTTTTGCAGAAGGAGTAGGAAGTTGCATTTGTCCAGCAGTGGAGCCAGCATGTTGTTTTAGACAACGAAAGAAGGAAATAAAAGAGAAAGAAAAGCCTTGGGGCAAGTTTTAATATACAAAAGGAAAGAGTTACAGCCATCTGGCATTTTGACAGAATGGATCAACTACCCTCCTGTAGCTCCTTCTTTCTTTTTAATCTGCAAGGTTAACTGCTGGCCTGCCTGGCAGGTATTTATGGTGAAAACATACAGGTTTCTGTCTGCTGAACGTGCTGTATATTTACTCCACTTAAAACAGAAGTCTTGAATAGCTTCACTGTCTGTTTAGATCACTAAAAAATTACTAGCATTGGTCCAAGCTTGCAGTCTTCTCTCATACAGAACTCACATTGAATTTAAAGGGATTTTGCGTGAGAACAGTCGGATCGGCTTCATATTTGCATTCTGTCTTTATGAGATAAGAAGTGTTCACAAACTGTTTTAATGGAAAATATTAACCTACTATTGTGTGATTGTATGGGCTTTCTTTTGCAAGACAGAAGGATTATTATATCTTCGGCTAAAGCAAATTCTACAGGCATTTTGTCGACATGTAGCACGCTGAATAGTGCTCAGTAATTTGTTTATGTTACAATGGCTGGTTTCCACTGAAAAAAAATACCAGCCACTACCAAAACAACAAAAGGCGATGTTTTTAGGTGGTTCATTTTCACTGCACACAGAAAAGTAATATATATGTAACAGCATTTGTTACCTGCAGGTCATTTAGCTCTCAGTGCCCACACAGTTCCCTTAGGCTCCCTCTTGGTACAAGAATTCTTGAAAAACCCAACCACAAAATTCTTCATGACGAGAACTGTTACAGCAACATATAATATGCCTTCCCTTGTGCACGGTGTGTTATCTATAGGAAGACAGAAGTATCATTTACCTGTAAAACAAGACCAGTTTGTTCATAAGAGACCAAGGAATACAAGCTCTGTTAAATGTTCTAAAACTCAGAAGCAGTTTAACCGAGTTCCTTTTAGAATGGCAGTGAGATTTCCAAATTCCATTTACATTACAATGTCTCTAAATGTAGTAGTCAAATGAATTTAGATTAAGGCTACTTTGCTGTTTGTTTGGTTTGGTTTGGGGGTTTTTTGTTTGTTTATTTTTTGTTTGTTTGGTTGGTTGGTTTTTCATGTTTTAAATTTCCTGAAAATTATTTGAGCTATGGAAAAAAGCTGTTAACATAAATTAATATGTACCCCACAATCACCAAAGGCTAGCATTTCTTAGGTTTTCAAGATTATTTTCTCGAAGTTGGGTAATGGATGAGATTTTTTAAATGTAGTGGCAACATTTGACACCTTGTTTCTAAAAGAGTGCATTTCAAGGTAGTTTTGAATTGTCACAGACATTTACAAAATAATACATATGGGAGCGTAGGTGGTGAAACTGATATAGTTGCTCTAAACTGAAAAATATAAGAAGGAGACAATGTCTATTCTTTAAAAAGAATTGTAGCTGAAACGGAAAATGTCAGTGTCTTTGCTTAACTGGCCTGATATAATAATCAAGATATAAGAATAATCAGGAAACATGCAGGAACCTGAAATTACTTCTAATAAATAGTGGAAACATGGTACTATTACTACATACTAGCACTAGTAAGAAAGATAAACTAGGAAAGCAGAAATCATCCTAGCTTATTAAAACCTCCAGCCTCCAGCAAAAGAAAACTTGCTCAAGATACCTAATAAAAATAAATAAATTGCATTCTTTGAAGTTTTTGCAAAGCATTTTTATAATAATGGATGCTAAGGGTTGTTGGTGGTTGGTTTTGGTTTGTTTTTTTTTTTCTTTTTTTTTTTTACTGATATTTTACATTCCCTGTGCTACTTAGGCATGTCAAATTTGTGTTAAAATAAAAAGAAAAGATGTTTAACTCAGATACCTTTATTGTTCTACCATACATTTAACTCAGAACGTGGAGAAGTAATCTGAAGTAACATCCAGTTTCTCTGCTTTTTGAAATGTACAGTCACATCCTCAGGAGTTTTGCAGTAGACCGTAATCAGAAGGGACATTCCAACCTGAATGCCAGAGGCAAAAACTCATGAATTCTGCTGAAGAATATGCACAATGCCCTTCCCCCTCCCCCAAATTCCTCCCTCAACACTGAGACACATCTCCAGCAATGACCACGAAATAAAGTAAAAGTGCAATCATGGACCTAAGGAACTCACAGTTCAAATTTTGTTTGTAGTTACTGGCATTTTAAATGACCATTTGCACTTGTAAGATTCATGTGGAAGAAATAAAGATGCAAAAGAGAATCAGGCACAAGGGAAGAAAAAATTATTACACGTTCTTTATTCAAAGGTATTTGGATAATAATATTTTTCCTATGTTCGTATTTACATAACTATGCAAGTATGCACCTCACATTTGTCCTTTCCCTTACAAAGGACACTGCTAGAATAATGGAGGAAATTGAGCTAAACGATCTTTTTTCATTTTATTTTATTATCATGTGTTTTGACAGGGTGGAACTGTGGATGTAAAACAATTATTTTCAGAAAAAAAAAAAAAAAAACACCTTCTAGCTGAGGATAAAAAAGAATTAGTATTATATATCTACAGAAAGTAGTGGAGGTACCAGAAACAGATCTGGCTGTGGATTTTTTTTTTTTTTTCAATACATCTTTTCTCAGAAAATTCCAAATCTTTGAAAGAAAACTTTTCCAAGGAAATTTAAGTAAGGGTTAAATTGATATTTGATATAAGGTTAATTATATTTGGGATTGCTTTTCTGGGTGAGAAAAGACATCCATTGTAGCAAAGCAATAACGAGACCAACAAACAGCTAAGGCATTCAGGTATAAAATATGAAAATATGGTTCAAGTTCTTATGCTGTTTGATTGGAACCATCTTTCACCTTTTCCTTTGCAGTTCATAAACTTCTTTTAGCCAAGACCATACCGGCCATACCAAACGTGCTTCTTGTTTTCACTTTTGCCCCCCAAAATTCCTTTTTCTACCTGAGAAAGCCATCCCAGCAAGTTCTATTGTAATCAGTTGAACAGTGCTCTGCCTGATTTCAGGTAAGGTGTACCTTTCCCGTCACAGTTACTTCCTTTCTTGCAGGACATAATTCCTGTATAATAGAGTGTTATACTTTGGCACTCCAAATTTGTGTAATCTGTGTTCCTTGCAACTGTTCTTGTTTCTTTGGTAGTTTACTAAGTTGGTAGTAGTTACCACTTACTGGGAATTTCCCCTGTCCTTGTGTCATGTGATATTGATTAGCATTTGTGGGAAATTTGGGGAAGTTACAATTCCTCATTCTTGCCAGTTGTCACATGTTGGTTTTTAGTAGAGAAAAAAAAAAAATCAAACTAACAAAAAAATAGATAATGTAGCACACCCAACCCAAACAAGCGGTAGTTCAAAGGACTGCATGGTCCCTTTCTTTCCTTCTGTACACGCATTGCGTGTACATATGCATTCTTTCCCATATCCCACCATCTGTCCCTCATACAGACATTTCTTAATTTTTGAGCAGACAAGGTGAGGGTTGTGAATGTTTTAGGCTGTATAGCTTGAAGACATAATTTCATCCTTTAATTAGTTTCAGGAAATCTAATAGGGACATTCACAGAATATTGAATATTCTAGTGTACCTGTCTTCCTTGCTGATTTACAATTGAAAACAGAGTTTTGTAATAGAAGAAGAGCAACTCAATATGAGTAGTTAGTAGAAGAGGATAAATAAGGTTTTGCTATTCAGCAAAACTTTTACCTCCTATACTACTAATGTGACTAAAATGACTCTTTGATTTGATTTTTCATAGATTACATGGAAAAGCAATATGTGAATTCACACCTGACTAGTGGTGGACCCACAGACATTTCTCTTAAGCACTGACGCTTTCCTAGTCATTTATTTCCTGATCAAAAGACTGTTCAGAGATGCTGTCAGCTTACCAGCTCACTGGTCAACTCTGCTGTTTAAGGAAAATACAGAAGTGTCTGCCATTTATTTCAGGAGAAAAATATAGGCTTGGCACTGTTGCTTTGTTCATCTTCCAGTTAAGTTCTACTCTTAATCTTATTGTGTTATTATCATTGAATCATATTTCTAACCCAATGGAGTTACAGTATGTAGATTTTATGCATATTTGCAAAGTTAGAACTTCCAGTGTGAGTTTGGAAACTGAACTACCACTTTTGCTACTCCAGCTAGAGGTACAGTTGCAAACACAAAAGTAAAATATGATGGTAAAGAGTCGCTGGCATGATGACTGCCTGGAGAAAAATCTAAAGTATTTGCAACGGCATGAAAGTAGGAACCATATGAGTAAATAGATTATGTAGAATTTGTGCAGTACGGCTGAGAATAACTGGATTGTTTGGGTTACTTAATGTCTTATATGATAATGAACTGATGTTTACAGAAAGGCTAATAGCTCAAAAGAAAGTAATGGAACAAGCTGACAGAATGCTAACACTTTTCTCGTACTGTGAGGTTGCTGGAATTATTGCTTGGTTCGTCTCATATTATAGCCGGAAACTGTTTTAATATCTGAAATAACCTTCTTACTATCCTCCTACACCTGCTTTCTGAAAGAACACCAGCTGAATTGAGAGAAGTGATCTGCTTGCTGGTATGCAGAAATAAAAGGTATCATTTAATCAAAAGTGGTCGTCTTTAGAATAATAGGGAACATTAAGAAAAGGGTTTTCTGCTCTTCAGAAATATTACAGAAAAGCAAACCCAGGTTTTTGTGTGATGATCCTGCTATAATAATAAGACTGTTGCCTCACTGGAGATCAGGAGTGACTACAGCTGTGTCAGTCTATATTTATGACTTTTTACAGGTTGCTCTTTTCAGTATTTCAGTGAGAGAGAAACTCTTTCTCTTTGTAGGCTAACATAATCTTTTTTCAGTACATTTCCTTTTTTCTTAACTTTAAGCCACTGACACAGTAGGTGGTTGAGGCAACTGAAACAGAACTCTGTGTGTTCTCTCATGTACTCAGGCAGACATTTACCATAGTCCTCAGATCTCACAGCTCAACTATGAGGCTCGTTTTTTTTTCGTCTGCTATGGAAAACCTTTAACTCTAGGTAAAAAGAAAAGAAAAAAAAAAAAAGCAGCCAAGCAGTATTGTTTTATTTAACTTTATACATAGTTGTAATGAACAAGTAACATCTTTTTTTTTAATTGATTATGACCACTGGCATCTTTGGTTTTTTTTAGTTCTGAGAAGTCCATGCATAAAGAAGAAACTTTCTCTCAGGTCTTCCTACTAATAAACTTTGAAAACGACTTTAAAGGAAAAGATTTTATTATGAGTTATGCATTAAAAATTCTAAGCTACAACATAGAGCAAATAGATGAAAGGGATGAAAAGTTTCATAAAACAGTGGCAATAAGAATATTTTTCACAACACATTATTACATTTTTGTTATTTATTTTCATCTTGATCATTCCAGAGATGAATAAGGCTTTCTACAAGCCTGAAGTGAACAGTTTTGCATGCAGGAACCTAAAATATCCTTCAACAATATTCTTTGTAATGATTATCATGTTTTCCAGTGTAAGAATAAATGAAAGCAATTTACTTAAGCACAAATGCAAAACAAGAAATGAAGCTAATAGAATGATTTAGGGAGGCACAAACCTACTTTTCTATGTCCTGACTCAAAGACCTCTAGAAATGACATAAAAACCCCCAAAAATAGTAGAGGATTTTTGATTTCATACAACATGAGCTTGGAATTTAAATTACTTTAATATATTTTTAGATGTATTTACCCAACTTAAACCAGCATCATTATTTATATCATTGCTTAAATAACTCAACAGTGTCTTCCTGTTTTTTTCTGAGTGGCCCTACTTGTCTCCCTGCGTGGCTTCTCCTCAAAAAATAATACATGTAAATACATTAGTAAAGAAATATTAAGATATGGCATACTCTTTTTTGGCACAGAGCACAAGTGGTAGAAATCCCATAAGGAAACAGAATGATGAATTATTTCAAGGTAGGAAAAGCAAGGAATGTTTCTCTCTGCCTTCCATCCCTAGGTGCATATTGCTTTGGACATCAGTTTTGGTCAGATTTCTTTCTCTTAACCTAGGTATTACTAATGAACTGAGACGCTATTATTAGGCCTAACCTATATAGAATAGAAGTTTTAGTGAGTCAAGTAATGTGTCCTATCTATAAAATGTGTATGAATTAAACACTTTTTTTTTTTGCCTGCATTATGTAGTTACTAAAAACTTCCTTACTCTCAACAGGCAGAGGTTACATGGCAGCTGAAAGCTGCTCCCTTCAAACTTTTCTGGAAGGGTTTTGCTTTCCCTTTTGCCAGATACTGAAGGGAGCTATATACAGAAGAGAGACCCTGGCTTCCAGTTTCAGCCACTCATCCTCAGCAGTCCAAAATCAGCATGCTGAACCATTCAGCTGTCGCTGCAATATGCCCAGAAAAGATACAAAACGTGGGGCATTTCCAAGATCCTCATGCGTTTCAGGGCACCATCCTGGCTTGAACTTTAATAGCTACAGTATGTGTCTATGTTTTAATTCAGGCCTCCTGTTGATGTATCAAATTTACCTTAAATTTACCTTGCCGTTATTTCCTTTTAAACATTTTTATTTATTTATCTATTTAGTTAGATATTTAGTTAGTTTGCTTGTTCACTTTAAAGGCTCAGTAATACAGTGGTACACAAATTGTCTGTCCAAGGTGATATCCTGGACAAGTAAAACCAAGTATACCACTGGCCCAAAACAAAACTCTGTCATTCACCACAATCTGGGAAGGAGGCAAGGCCTAATTCCCATTTTAATTAACTATTAAATGAAATTCAGAAGTCTGGATAGAAATTCACAATGCAATGACAGCTGGTCTACTGCTGCTAGGGTACATGTAGTATCATTTGTTCTCCATAATACTTTGCTTTTTTAATAATAATGAAAAAAACCATAGTGGAAGAAAGTACTCACCAGCTGTTCCTTTCATAACATAAATAAAAATGAAAGGCAGAAATACATGATGAGTTTAAATTCATCCCAGTTGGCAGAGGAGAAGATGTTTCATGACAGGTGAAACTCCAACTTCATAATTTTTCTCCACCTCAACAAAGAGACCATTTGAAATGGTGTGTTTCTGAACACCTGTAACCCTTTAACTAATTTGTGAGGAAAACCCAGCTTTGAGAATTTTTTTTACTGTGAATAAAGGAAAGAAGCAAGGCAGGGGGAGGACGGTTGGGAGGAGGAGATATTTGTCCTAGGGCCTTGAGGAGCAGAGTATTCCAGTTGGAGAACCAAGGGCCAAGTTGATTATTTTATGGCCGACGGACTGAAGTCAGTCAGTGATGTAAAACATACAGAAATGTGTTAATGCAGATACATGTATGCTTTCCCATAAACTGGAGATAAGATATACAAAATCCCCGAAGGGGATTTTAAAACAGGAGAAGGTCATGCAGACTTGTAAGAAAAGTGCTTATAAGGAAATGTGTGTAATATAAAGTCATAAAATACAGTAAAAGGTTTTTGAAAAGTCTAGTGAATCAATGGTTTAATGTGATGGCTCTTTTTAAATGCAAAGAAACCAAGGCCACAGTGAGCTATTATATGACAGACCCATTTGTAAATATGATTAACTAACTCACTTGAGTTTTTTTCTCTCATAATTTCTCTGGTAACCTGTCTTAATTGATATTCTACGAAACTAATAGAACATTAGGTTGCACAGACAGTTCTAGTGGACCCATCCAATGTATTTGACATTGCTTATCTTGTGAAAGTGAATTGAAATCCACAGAAATTAAGTATAATATTACATATATTTCTTTTCTGAGTAGCTTTGTTACTGGTGTAGGTCAATTTTTATTTTTTTTTTTTTTACATAAGCAAAATGGAAGTTTAGCAAGTCAGCTCATGTAAATTAATTGATTGGTCATCTTCATGTTTCAAAATGACTAATGACTTCATGCTTACAAGTTTCTACTAATGCATTACATGGAAGTATAATTTCAGAAAAGTAACAATAATTTCAGACACGGTTCTTCCACCTTCGTTTTACAGAAATTGGATTTTTTAGCATCTTACCAAGTCAAGATATTTTTAAATGCTCAAAAAGGAATTCAAAAGATAAGCCAAAGAGACAGACAGGATTTTCGCCATTGCAAACTACTGAAATATGAACTTTTGTTGTAACCTCTGTGAACACTAACAGAAGGTTCTTGAAGAAATAGTCTTAATTTCAATTTGAGATATGATAACGATATGCTTTTTCCTTGTTCTAGGTATCTAGCAAGCAACTGCACAAGATTAAATTTTGTAGACTGCATGAGAGGATTTTCCTTACGTCTAAGTTTATAGGTGCAGAGTAATGTTTTATGCAGACAGCTAATCAGCTAGTTTACACACAGATGTCTACACTTTAGGTATCTATGATTCACTAAATGAGTCCTACCTACAATGTACATCTTGGACAGGATTCATCTCATTTAACGCTAAACTTCTGAAACTTAGACCTCTGTGACTGAAGTCATCGCTCTAACTTTTTTCTTTTTATAGGTAATGGAGGTAAAAAAAGAAATATCGAGTGTTAGAGTTTTCTCATCCTAAGGTAAATGTTTGACATAGACCAAACCAAACACTCTCCAGAGGCTTGCAGTGAAGACAGCTTTGTTTCTATTTTGAACATGGTCTTGTTTCCTTTCTAATCAAAAGTGATAAAATTAATGCTGTACCGTTCAGAAATACTCCTCTAATACCATAATGAAACCAATTGTTTTGACTGTTCCAAAGTAAATGTGTGTTTCTATTGATGCAATTTAGGAAATCAGACTTCGGCTTTAAATCGTCTGGCAAATGACTTGGAACTTGATATTTTCAATTAAAATATTATTTAATTCAAATATTTAATTCAAAACATTTATTTTCTGTTTATTTACCACCCCCCACCCCCCCTTATTTCTACCTAGAACTGGTAAAAACATCAGAGAACAATGATGTAGTGACATACAGTATCTTGGAAAAGACACCCTTCTATCTCGGAGATGATGAAATTGTCACTATGTTGGGATCTGTTTGTATTCATTACAAGTGAACTGTTCCACCTTCTCATCCCTCTTTTACTTCAGCATAATATTGTCTGGGGAACGTAGGAGTTAATCGTACTGCTTAATCTACAAAGCTTGTATTAGTAGACTTAAGAGTTAGTGTTGAGACTACAATGTAATTGCAGAGGGGTTATTTGTTCAGTTACATAAACAGTATGGGTAGAACTCAAGCCTTTACGACTCTGACAGAGTTTTGTCATTTAGGTTTTTTTACAAGATCCAAGAGTATTTCCATGTCTTATTAAGGCTAGACATATATTAAGGTTCTATATGACGGTTTTAAGGAATCTATGAGCCGTTATGTAAGATGACACCCGAAACCTCTCTGCTTCAATATTTTGTCACTGTCACCGACCTGCCCTCACTGATTTAAAAGAAGATGAAAATTGCCTTGATGTACAGTCTTTACCACTGAGCTTTAACACATAATAATTAGAAGCTGACAGTCTGCCTCCTAAGGTTTCATACACCATCCACATTATATATCCTTTAAAAACAAAAAAAAATCATATTAAACTTTTTGATAACAGTCACAGTTTTACAACAATGACTAATTGTAAACTATGGGAAAACATGTCTTTTTCAGTTTTGATTCAGAAATCCTTAGACTTTCCTGTTTTCTGAGACAGGAGAAGACGACTTTTATGGGTCAGGATTAAAGGGAGAATTAAGACTTCTGACTCTTATGGGTTAGGATTAAAGGGAGGGCAAGTACAGGTGATGTTACTTACAGTGGGGAGTCTGCTACAGGCCACCTGACCAGGAAGACCAAGAGGATGAGGCCCTCTCTAGACAGATAGGAGCAGCCTCATGTTCACAAGCCCTGATCCTCATGGGGGACTTCAATCACCGTGTTGCAGGGACAACACAGCAGGGCATAAGAGATTGAGAACGTTCCTGGAATGCATTGATGATAACTTCCTTCTTGAAGTGATAGAGGAGAGATGCCATGCTAGCCCTTGTTCTCACCAACAACAAGGGGCTGGTGGAGAATGTGATGCTCAAGGGCAGCCTTTGTGCAGTGACCATGAGATGGTGGAGTTCACCATCCTTAATGCAGCTTGGTATAATACTGTGCAAAAAAGCCCTGGAGGGAAGAGGTTAAGAAACCTCGTTAATACTCAAGAGGAAAGTCAAGCAAAACCACCAGTAGTCCTGCCAGGACCTCCTGGAGAAACTCAGACTCAAAAAGGAAGCCTACACAGAGTGGAAGCAAGGACAGGTAGCATGGAAGGAATACAGAGAAATTGATCAAGAAACCAGCAATCAGGTTAGGAAAGCTAAAGCCCTGACAAAATTAAATCTGGCCAGGGACATCAAGGGCAACAAGAAAAGCTTCTATAGATATGTCAGGGAAAAAAGAAAGACTAGAGAAAATGTGGGCACTCTCCAGAAGGAAACAGGAGACCTGGTCACCCAGAATATGGAGAAGATTGAGGTACCGAATGACTTTTTTGCCTCGGTGTTCACCAGGAAATGCTTTAGTAACACTGCTAGGCAAAGGCAGAGACTGGGACAATGAGGAACCACCCACTGTAGGAGAAGATCAGGTTTGAGACCATCTCAGAACCTAAAGGTGCACAAATCCATGAGACCTGATGAGATGCATCTGAGGGTCCTGAGGGAACTGATGGATGAAATTGTTAAGCCACTATCTATCATACTTGAGAAGTCATGGCAGTCAGGTGGAGTTCCCACTGACTGGAAAAGGGGAAAAGTAAACCCCATTTTTGAAAAAGGGAAAAAAGGAAGACTCGGGTAACTACATGCTGGTCAGTCTCATCTTTGTGCCCAGCAAGGTCATAGAGCAGATTCTCCTGGAAACTCTACAAAGGCACATGGAAAATAAGGAGGTGATTGGTCATAGCCAACATGGCTTCACTAAGGGCGTTAGGATGAGGAGTAAGAGTTTTAAACTGAAAGAAAGTAGATTTAGATTGGATATCAGGAAGAAATTTTTCACAATTAGGGTGGTGAGGCACTGGAAGAGGTTACCCAGAGAAACTGTGGATGCCCATCCCTGGAATAGTTCAAGGCCAGGTTAGATGGGACTTTGGTCTAGTGGAAGGTGTCCCTGCCAATGGCAGGGTAGTTGGAACTAGATGATCTTTAAGGTCCCTTCCAGCTCTAATCATTCTATGATTTTATGATTGATTCTGTGGTAAGACTTACCTTTTGGACAACATTATTATGATTTTTCCTACTTGGTACTAATCAATTGTAAAGGTCACACAGATGTCAAGGTAGTTTTCTTGTTGTGCCTCTAAATGATTTAGTTAAATTATTTTATTTATTTAATTTTATTTATTTTTTTATTTTTAACCATAAGAAGGTACATTTTCTCAAAGAGTTCATAATTCAGGAAATCAAAACTGGAAAATTTGGTTTTGCAGACTGTTATTCAAGAAATATCAATATTAATTTCTAGAATGGAATACAAAGAATACAATTCTTTCTCTTACTTCAAAGGTCAGTGATTCAACATTTCCAGGTATTCTTCCTCTTTTTCCAGTCTCTACAGTGAGGCAGACTATAACTCCACAAAAGGAGTTGATGATAGCACTGCCTATAAGGGGAAAAAATTGTTAGTGGAAGTTAACTTCTCACTTATAAGCTAAACAGCTCCTCTCCTATATATCCTGACTAATTAAGATTCTGTTACAAAGGACATCATTACTTTGACAATACTATGTCCCTTGGCAGCTTCATCTCAATTTCAGTCTGTAAAACATTCAGTGTAGTTTTTAAACATGTTTCTGCTCTTAGAGGAATATTTCTTCTTTATTTAGTGAATGTGACTTTGTACTAGTTACGATAAGTAATTTGTTTAATAGCTTTTATAAGGTGGTAGATTATCTGCACCATGGTTATCAGCAGTTGAGGCTGGGGGAAAAAAACAATGAGTAAATGGTTTCTTATTGTTTTCAAAATATCTAATTGCAACCTTAGCAATGAAATCTGCATTACTCTAAGATAAGTCGTAGTACTTTTATTCATTAGCAGACAACTTAGAAATCACCAAAATGTGGAGCTGTGATTACTATTGCCCTTACTGAGGAATGTGACATTCTTGTTTAGTGAGGGCCTTCTGCCACCTTTTAGCAGAGTTATTGCAAGATCAGAAAGACCACATTAATTTATCTGTTTATCCCCTGAGCAGAAGATAGACCTGAAATTTGGAAAAAATGTTCCTTAAAAAATAGTGTCCATATAGCTGTTGTAAGTGTGACATTTCTTTTTTCAAATTGCAACTGTTCCTCTGTATTTGCAGTGGAGTTAATTTTGCTTTTATTATGACCATGGGTGCATGACTGTTTCAAAATATTGGGAAAGGGCAATGAGCCAAAATCATTATCTTCACTTGAAGTGTTTAATACCAAACGTAAATATTGGAGGGGCTTGAGTGCCCTAGCCATCCCTCCAGGCTTTATGCATCTGATTATAAATGTCCCTGCTGCACTGTCAGCTAGTCCCCATCATCACTTCAGTCCAGTGTTGTCAAGGAAATAACAACCTAGAGTCTTCCATTGCTTATCAGTATGGGGACAGTGCTTAAAGAACACATGGGCTGATTTCCCCTCAAACTAAAATTGTTAATAAGCAATTAGCAAAATTAGAAATAGAAATCAGGCTGCTTTAAATGTTAATTCCCCCTGTATATTTCATGCAGCACTAAAACCTTTAGTGCCCAGTGAGATACTGTTCATAAAAAGAGAAAGTAAGTAAGCTGATGACTACCTTCTACATAAATTCCAGTGGTCAAAGTTTTTATTCTCTGGTCTAGAAGAACGAAAGAAGCTAATGCCTTTTTTCACTTCTTCATAGAACAGTAGCACCTGAGGGAGACAGAATTTATTGCAACAATCCATTGCCAGGAATACATTAAGCACATAGAGGAATAAAGGGCATGTGAGAATGCTCTGCTTTCACAGAGAAATGTGAAATGCAAAAAAATACAGCCTTTTTCCCAAATACCATCCCTTAAGATTTACATATTTTTTTCAAATTAAATTCTTGATGGCCATTACTTGTTCTTGCTTTTCTAAGCAGTGAAATGTATTTCTCAAATTATTTCCAGAGTTCCATGAAGTAGATAATAAACTTTAAAAGAGCTATGGTGTTTGTTATATATAGAGCTAACTTATTATTTTGTGCTATTCTCAACCTAGAATCTTATAGAGATTGTAAAGAAGTACATATTCTTCAGTGTGGGACAAATATTTCTAATTGAGCTTTTAATCTCCAAAGACCAGGGATTTATGATTTTTAGAGTAGATGTAAAAAGGTAAAAGCTATGCCAGACTAGTGTAGTCTATTAATTAATTTCACACTGCATAGTGCATATCAGAATGTAGCTTCTTATCAATATATGTCATCAAAGCTCATATTTCACATAGACCTGGATTACTTCTGTATTAATATTGTCTTTCAGCATTTTTTATTTAAATAGGTATATGAGTAAATTTGGGGTTTGGTTTGTGGGTGGGTTTTTTGGGTTTTGGTTTTTTGTTTGTTTGTTTATTTGTTTTTTTCTCTCTCCAGTTTAGTGAATATATATTTAAATAAAATATCTTCCCAAATCATCAGCTCCGTCTTGGCTTTTTTTAATTTTTATATCTGCAACAGGATTAATCATGCCAGGCCAAAAACTAGGTGCTATAGTGCTATTTTCTCACAGCTTTGGCAGTCATGGTATGTGACCTACGAACACTTATGCTGTTCTGGACTAGTAACTAGAGCACAGGGGGCAGGGGATTAAACAGGTATGTATATGTGTTGCAGATTCAATCAATGGAGAGAACTTCTAGAAGACAATTTATCTAAGATGAACAAGAGTGGCTGAGGGAACCTGGGGTTAGTCTGGAGAAAAGGAGGCTGAGGGGAGACCTTATTGCTCTCTACAACTACTGGAAAGGGGGCTGTAGTGAGGTGGAGGTCGGTCTCTTATCCCACGTAATAATCGACAGGACAAGAGGAAACTTCCTCAAGTTGCACCAGGGGAGGTTTAGATTGGATATTAGGAAAAAATGTCTTCACTGAAAGGGTTGTCAAGCATTGGAACAGGCTGCCCAGGGAAGTGGCTGAGTCACCATCCCTGGAGGTATTAAAAAGATGTGTAGATGTGGTGCTTAGAGAGGACGTGTTTCAGTGGTGGACCTGGCAGTGCTAGGTTAATGGTTGGACTAGGTGATCTTAAGGTTTTTTTCCAACCTAAAAGATTCTATGAGTCTATGATTGTATGACTTTAAGGCATGTCAGAGGAATTGCCCTTTATGGATGCTCTATGGGTTCTCTTCACAGAGTAAAGAAGATGACTAAGACATCTAGCTCGTCTTAGAACCACTATTTCCAGATACTTAGGGTAAGCAGATGAGCTTGATAGTCAATATTACCTCAGTCTACTTCATTTATAAATGCATAAGCTCTTTTTTTTTTGTTTTTATTTTCCTAATGTTTCATTTATCCAGTCAAGGAATAGAAACAATATCATGAAAGAGTAATGAGACCAAGAAAAATGGCTCAGTATCATCATCGGGCTTGATGATACAAGGAATCAAGTAATCATACTAAACCAAGAGAATAAGAATTGTTTATAGAAATAATTCAAGACAATAAATGCCAAGAAAACGTGATTTATTTTTTTGTAAGCAATACAGAAACAAGGAAAATAATGCCAGCAAAGTTTGTTAAATAAAAGTTTCCATGCCTCTGATCTGTGCCTTGTGTATTCATTGTGACTAGAGACAGTGTTTTGAACTTCAGTAGTCTGAATACATCACATAAGGATGAAACAATAAAACTTAACATTTATTTATTTATTTATTTACTTACATACTTATCTGAGGCATTTATCCATACAATGTTAAATTAACTGTTATGATAAGCAAGTGCAGTTGTACTCAAGTTAATGGAATTCTGCTTGCTTAGCCCTAAAATTGTTTTGTCCCACTAGATAAGTGATCACGGGTAACGTTATGTTTAGGTAAATAGTATTCTTTTGATATTGCTGTGAAGGAAATGTTACAGAGGATTGAGGGTTCTGTCCATTACCACAAAGGGTATCTGGTCTCCAAGCTCATGTTAAAACAGTTTCTTTGCTCACAGGCCTGAACTCAAATCACACCTCTGTCTCAAGGAAAAGGTTCTGCATTGCCTTGTAAACTTCTCTTTTTGTGACATTTTGGGACTACTGACAGAAAGTTTTCAGGTTATGCTTGACATTTTGATAAGTAACATCACATGAATGATCTTAACTTTGCCTAACTCATGCTATGTTGCTTTTCCTTGCTTTTGAACTGCTCTGGAAAAGAGACAATACACATAATATCTTTCTTAAGTCTTTCTCCTAGTCTGTGATACAGCTCACATTTGCTGTAATTAAAATTAATGAAGTACCATCATGATTTTTTTCTTTATCCAAACTTATTATTTAATCAAAATTCTAGATTTTGCTTTCAGACCTAAAATGAAGAGAAAGGCAACAGATAGTTTAAACATAGACTACCTAGTTTTCAAGTCAAGGTGAAATAGATTTATTTTGTTGACCTGCTTTGGTTTACTAACATCTGAATATGATTTGTATGCAAGAGCTGAAAGAGTTCAAGGTGTATAATAGGCAAATTTATGATTAGAAATCACTTTAAGACCCTTCTTTACAATGATTTTTCCTCATTATAATGAAAATTATTATTAACAACCTGTCTTTATCACGTTTTTCTGTCTCATATTTACGCAAAATGTTCTTCACCCCAAAATCAAGTAAGTCATTAAAAATTCCTTTTTCCTAGGTAGTGTAATGGAAGGCAGCTGGGTATTATAGTGATTTTCAGTGGCATGAAACCCTTTAGTGGGTTTCAGGGAAGAAAGCAGCTGAATCAATGGTTTACTACTGTTTTACTAGTTTTTATAGTACTGCAAAGAGCATACCTCAGAAGGGATTGTCTGTACTGTGACACAGAGAGAGGTAATAGCTGAATTTGGAAGGAAAATAACTGGAATGATGGTGTGAACTTCATAAATTTTAAAGTAAAGGGATCTGTGGCTTTGACCTTTAATTACAAGGAAGCAAAGAGGATCCACACACCTGTAATCATCAAAATAGCTATGAAGTAACTGTCTTTTTTCTGCAGAAACAAGGTTGAAGAATCCTCATAATAATTTTCAGTGTTTTTAATGGCTATGTTTACTTAGAGTTGAACTGCATAGGGTGTCCTTGAGTTAGGATGGGTTGGAACAAATATGCAAGAATTGGAATAGTAAAATTTGATAAGAATATGTGTCCTTTAATTATTGAGGATGTGCACTGTATGGATAAGACAGAGGGAAAATATGTGCAAGTTTCTGGAAATTAAGTTCAAGACAAGCAGGGAGGGTGTGATAGTTACTGTGACCATCCAAGTGGCTCAGTATTAGTATATAATTTATAAGTGCAATTGAGCATATGAATAGCCTGAACCTTCTATCATTAGATCAAAGATGGGCTGCTCTTTTCAGTCAATCACATTACTTCTTTGTCTGTGATAAAAGGTTTGGTAGTGTCAGGGAAAATCCTTTAGTGTATCAGTAACTGAAGGATACACTGTGATTAGTACTGGGGGAAAAAAAGAAACAAACAAAAAATGCAACTCTGCTTTAAATTTGAGTTACTTACCAGCTGATGTGTAGACAGAGAGCAGATTCAGTGCTGCAATGTGCTATTTGAGTGGTATTTGCTTTGTACATGATGTGTATTTATTCATTTGTGGTTATGAAGTGATGTATGAAATGGAAGAGTATCCCTTACCCTGTGCACTATAGTCTGTTTAGCATATGCTGGGCATAGAATGATTCACTTTCTCATAAATGAATCTGGAATGCTTCCCAGAATAGAACTACCTCTCAAACATATAACTTTGGCTGACAGTGCTGAACTTCAAGGAAAGAGTGGGATACTGCCTCTCTGTGCAATGCACATTTGGGATTCTCCATCCTCCTGAGAGATTTTTTGATTGCTTCTTGCTGTTCTGTTCTGTGGAAGGGAAAAAGAGAAAAAAAGAGAAAAAAAAACAAAACAAAACAAAAAAACCAAAAACCAAAACCCAGAAGAAGAGTCTTATGTTCTGGAGTTTTATGGTTGCAGTAGTTACCTGGTCATCTTTTTGTCTACATGTGTAATTCTGCTGGTTTTCTTTTGATGAGCCAGTTTGGTCAATTGTTCCAGCAGTGCATGAATAATATCTTTACAGAGTAGTTCCTGATTTAATTGATACTGGAGAAATCAGTCAGATAAAAAGAAAATTAATAGTTTTTGGGGTTTTCTTAACTCTTCCATGTGCACTCTCCACTTTTACCGTGTTTTTTTAGCAAATTAATAATAGTTTAAACAAGCCCACAGTAACTGTATTAAATTTTTGCCCTTCAGATTTATGAATAAACAGCACTGCTGTAAGCCTTATCTCCTTCCTGAGTACACATTTCAGTTTTCTTTGAGATTTTACATTTTCATTATATTTTATGACATGAAAAAATGAAAATGTGAGAAGTCCTCGAAATTTCCTATGCAGAGATTACTATTTAGTTAGTTAAATACTAGGGAATGAAGGATTTTTCAGTGAGTGAAAAGTCTGAATAATTAAATATCTAATTTCTTAAATTTCATACTACTGGAGGCCCTCATCAAGCTCACATAAAAGGGAATTTCAGAAATGAAATGGAGGAACTTCTATCATTTTCTCCTAAGAGGTTTCCTGTTGAGACAGGAAGGATGGCATTTAACTCCAGATTGCTGATATCCAAATGAAGTTGTTTAAGAGCGGATGACTCTGTTACTTATGAACTCTGTTCAGGTGTCTAAGTTTCTAGTGCAATCTAGTCAACACAGTTTATGGAGTCTGGAGAGTTATTCACCTCTTGCTGATATAAGACACCTATATTTTTTGAGTTGAATAGTTTTCTAGAATACATTTACTTCATCAGGCTCAATTCAGTCACTTATATGTACCATGTCTATCTCAGATGCCTTAAGGTATCCTACTTGGTCTCCAACTGGTGCTTTAAATATTTTGACTATCTTGTAAGTTCATTGAGGAGTTTCAAACACATGCAGATGTCCTGGATACATACCTTTTGATGCCTTATACAGCTTTGGATGCCACTGTTTAGGTAACTGACCAAGAACTCATATAACTAAATTTTCACCATCTTTTTCTAGAAATTACACTCTCACTAATGCATAGAAACCACTATCTGGATACTTAATTTTAAGTTTCTATAATCTGGAGCTAAATCATATAATTACAGTCATTTGCTTGAGTGATATAGGTTTATTATGTAGGAGGTTTTAAGTTAAATTCTATGAGTCAAAAGACACTATTATCAGGACCACATTTTTGTTATCGATTCATTAAGAAAGAAATAAAGAAAAGGAAAGAAAGAAAAAGAAATAAAGAAAACCAAGTCTATATAAATGTTGAAAGCAGCCCACTTTGAAATAAAGTGTTTTCTATCTATAGCTATGCAATTCTTACCATAGATAATTGCCAATTATCACAGAATTATGTAATTTTTAAATTGTACAACTTTCTGAACTAGAACTGCTATTTATTCATTCCATCTGGAAAAATAAAAAAAAAAAGGAAAAAAAAAAAGATTTCCCACATTAATCCAATAGCCTGACATCTGTGACATCATTTTGGCATCAACGAAAAGGTACCAGATGATCTAGCAGACTTGGAAAAATCTCCAGTCTTTCAGGTAGTAGATTGTAATTAGTACTTTTTTTAAGGAAATGTTTCAAAAATACCTTGAGAGGCTGAAAGCTCCTTTGGAGAAACAAACCAAACCTAGCACTAAAACCACTTTTCACAGTATTCTATTTCCATGTGTGTGTGTGTATATATATATATATAACATTTCTAATAGTTTACTGTTAAAACATAATTGTTAACATTGTAAATGTCAGTTACTATCAACTAATTATTTTAAGCTGAAGCCAAAAACAACGTGGTGACATGGTGGCGTACAGGTGTATATATTAGCCAAAGTTTTAAACACTAAGTTTGGGAAAGTGTCTTCACCTAGATGCTATTTAGATACATGAGGGTGGAAATTGGGTTAGTTTGCACCACTATGTAAAGCAGGAGAACTGTGTTGGCTTCAGGCAAGTGCAGAGAACAGGAGGTTTGCCCTGAGGATATGCACTAATTTACGCTTGCCTTTTGTGGTCAGTGGTTCGCTCCCTTTCAAAAGGGTACACCCCAGAGTATGAAGAGCTTCCCAAGAAATAAACTTTTTCAGATCAAGGTCATCCTTCAACCCTGCAGTTGTGAAACAGAAAATACTAATAACAAAAGGGGGAATGAATAATTACCAAACTGATAGATTAAGAACTGGAGGATCTCTATGCAAAAGAATGAATATCCCGGACAAATTATTTCTTGAAAGTCAGTCTCCACAGCAATACATTTAGTAGTTATAGTAACAGATTTACATGGAAAAGAGATGGTAAATGTGAAGAGTACTTAAAACTGTTATTTTAAGCATTTGTCACATTCAGACAATTACTAAGGACATTTAAGAATACAAACAGCCCTTCCTAGCCTAGGTCATAGTCATGCACAGCAGATGTCATGCACCTGCATATGATGGATGTTAAGTTCAGGCCCTGAATTTCTGAGGACTAATAAAATAGAAGATTGTTGTGAAAACGGGAGTGTCAATTGACTCTGTTCAAATTCATTTAGTTTACAGTCTACATTTTCCTTAAGGCATACAGTATATTGCGATTATCTTCTTGGGTGGTCTTCATTGCATGTAATTTAAACCATCCAAACATTAGACATCCCATCTGAGACTCCAAGAACACTACTGAGCTGCCCTCACATGGGTGCCATATTAGAGAGCTTCTCTCCTCCCTACTCGAAATGATGAAGAAACTACATGAGAACCTAAAGGCTTTTTTAAAAAAATAACATGCTTAAATACTAAGAATGTACAAAAAACCATTCAGTATTATTAAGCAGTTTATAAAGATCTTCTTATTATTGATGTTTAAAATGTGTTTCTCTAATTATCCATGTTCTGAAGTAGTATTCTAATTATGCTACTAAAACATACTTAGAATCATTTTGAAAGTACAAATGTGAGTATTTCTTACAATCATTTCCTACACTTTAATCATCTCCTCTGTTTAGTATTAGCCTCAGAACACTTCCCAACTATCTTAATTCATCTCACTTGTTTTTCTATATTTTATATCTTTATATTTTTTTCATAACAAAAATTATGATTTTGTCTATTTTTTTTAATTCACACTTTGAAACTGAATTAAGATTGCACAGTATGTTACTGCTGAGAAATTGTAAAAGAAGAATAAAAAGTATAACGCATGGTAAACCACATCTAACAGTACAATTGTCTTTAAGGGTTTCAATGGCGTACAGTTTACAAATGTTTTGATTGTCCCTCTGTTTGGTTGTCATCTTGCTTATTTCTGTCAGATCAGCCACATTAAAAAAGGTTCATTACTTTTAGTACAATTTCTCATTTAAAAAGTAGTGTTAGGGTGAAGAATCTCTTTTTTTTTTTTTTTGGGGGGGGGGGGCAATGAGTTTATTATAAAAAGGTAATAATGCAAAGGATTATGACAGGTAGCCCTATTACAATTGCAAATCTGTGGGTCCCCCACAGTTCAAATTCTTTGTTTATTTCTTGATCCTTTCTTACCTAACAGCAGATGTTTTCAGGAGCTGTAATAGATGAAGATTGTAGTTATTTTCTTTGAAACAGGGATGTGAGATTTGACCTTTGTTAGTAAAATAACAATTTAAAAGTGAAGTGAGCAAAGGGTATAGCAAAGATTTAGTCCTCATTGATCCATACCGACACCAACATTGAAACAGGCAACCCGGTACATTTTATACTTTAGTTCCACTACATTTAAACTGGGATTCTTCTTATTTATTTATGAGGATACATTGTAATGTGTAACCATCTGGTATTTGAAATCCAGCTCTGCCTGATAATTTTCTGGTGTCTATGTCTCTGGATGGTATACTGAATTATAGGAGATCTGAAGTATGGAGATTTAACAACTCTCTAATTAAAGCTGCAGCGTTTGTGCAACAGATGAAGACTATTTCAGAATAAATTAATATCAATAAAAACCAAGAAACTAGCCTGGGTGTTTTGTGGGAAGCTGCCAAAACAGTCATGAGGGGTAGAATAATTTGCTTAGCTGCAGCAGCAGTACAAAAAGTATATCTTGAGTACCAGTGTAAATTAGAAAAGGAAGTTAATGAGATGAAAAAAAGCAACATAAAAAGCAGGTACCTTAGGACCCTCCAACTTTTGATTAAACAGAGGGAAACTAAACGCTTTGTGGTGAATAACACAGACAATGTGTTAAAGCTTAATGAACAAATGTACTATGAAAAGGGGAATAAATCTGACAAATTATTTGCATATGATTGGAATGGGAAGAGAAAGGAAAACTTTTTTTCAGTTTGAGAAACAAGAGACATTGTAGCAGATCATAATCCAAGAACTGTAATGAGATTTCTTGCATGTTCTTTATAAAACAGATTTATCCTA
The DNA here is from genome assembly GCF_028500815.1 of Rissa tridactyla. Lineage (NCBI taxonomy): Eukaryota > Metazoa > Chordata > Aves > Charadriiformes > Laridae > Rissa > Rissa tridactyla. The sequence goes on along the minus strand of NC_071466.1, from coordinate 38,474,564 downwards.
GCTAAATATGGGTCACAAGGAGATAGACCCCTTCTTATCCGAAATTCAATTGCCACGGATTAAGGAAAGAAGTAAGATGAAGTTGGTTCTTCTGGGATCAGAAGTTAACAACAAGCCATTGAAGATTCCTTTCTTACAAAAAACAACAGATCAGATGGAATTACTGTTATTAAAAAAAGTTCTTTATTTCTGTTTGCGTGATTGAGAGATCTATTTCACTTCATTCTCTATTATATAAATGGAAACATTAAAATCCGAAGTGAAAAAAAAGCTGTGTGATAAATCATATATTGTTTAACATTGGCCTTGGTACAAGAAAAATTTCATGTATTAAGATGATAGCCATTTTCCCCGTTACATAGTCTGTCATTCAGCAAAAGATAAATATCTTCCTCAACACAGATATTGGGGCTTGTTGCTGTTACATTTTATGTTACAGCAGCATAATTAAAAAGGGATGTGAACATTAGTAGACTGTAATGTGGGGTTTTGCAGCATTCTTTATTCAATACTGTAGTTGAACTAGATTGTAGTTTTTTGACAGAATGAGGAAATACACAAAAAAGCATGAAGGAAAACACAGGAAAAGAGATGAAGAGGGTGTATGTCATGCATGAAGCTGTTACAAGTACAAGGAAAACAAAATTAAAAGCTTAGATCAAAGTACATTTTAAGAAGAAAGGATCTATGGGGTGTTTTTCACAGAGTAAAGTTTTTCACAGAAGTCAAAAACTTTGAGGGACTTGCAACATTTCGATATCTCCTGTTCCTAAGGGATTGGCTCCAAAGCTGAGTGTAAAGTTACACTTCTAAGACATGCCATTGTAGATGTAAATAATTTCCTTGTTAATTGTTTGAAAACCTACACTTGATTTACAGTTCTTGTAGGAAGTGTTTCATGAGCACAGGAGTGTCACTGAAACAACTTATTTGAAGATGTATTTCACTTTCATGTGTCCATCACAGAGTATAGCTAAGAATCTAGATTTAAGGCAAAGCAGACTTGAGGCTGCACAAGGGTTACCTGCCTCCACAGATAACGTACATTGCCCAGATGATGTGTAGGAGCTGCACACACGAAGTGTGAGACTGCTGAATTAAACCTGGCAGTTGGATTCACTTTAGTTGTCAGTGATCCAGCTCCTGCAGATTCAATTAGAGGTTTGGGTTCAATTAACCATAACTTTCATGTGAATCTCCCATGTTCTCAGAGCAGAACCTTATTGCCTTCCTGAGTAATTCTTCACAGGCATGTAAAAGTCACGTCTGGCAGCAAAACTAAATGATTTGACAGGGCAAACAAGACCTTAGTTATTTCATAGGGGAAATCAGAAGTGTAGTTGAGAGAGTTCAGGGCCCACACACAATGTGTATAGGCTTATCTGAGCTCAGTGTTGGCATACAGGATATCTGGCATCTAAGGTCAGATGCAAATAGCACAGCGACATCACTTACCTAATTGTTTTTGGGTTATACCGAGCCAAGTACCCATCTGGAGAGAGGGAGGCAAACAAAGGGCTTGTTTAACCATGCAGCTAAGTGTTACTAACACAGGCAAAACCAGTACTAAAATATGGATAGTAGTAACTTTATTAGCCACTGAAATTGCTCTGAATAGAGTAAACCATATTGATTATTAACGTTCACAGGAGTCAATGCCCTTTGTTCCATAGAAGAGACCTCAGGGAAAGGAGTATTAAAAGATAATTATTGGTCTGACACATCCAGAAAATTGTATCTTGTCTTTCCCAACTCAAACACTTCACAGCAACAGTGACTGAAACATAAATCACTAGGACCAGTTCTCATCCTCTGCTTCCCTCCCGACCTATTTCTCTCAGAAACTGCACCACTGAGAGATCTTAGGTGAATGTATGAGTTAGAGTACATCATACTTGCTATAAGGGAGTTAGTGTTGTGGTCATCTAACCTGGAACTGAATACAGGGAAAAATACAATCTTCAAGCCATTCCAGCCTTTAATTACTGTCAGAATTCATATTCCCCAAAGGGAACTTAATAAAAATTTATTCTCTTTCAAAAAATTAATGGAAACCCCACATTTTAGAAGTTATTACATTCTGTTCCTAAGGCTGAGATAATTTTTCTGCCTAAAGAGGGGACTCAGATATTGTGCTGTATATGAAGATTGCACTGTAATTTTCCTTTTTACAGCTGGATATCAAAATGTGACTTCTGACTTTCTATTTAACTGGCCCACAATTTCTGAAAAATGTTAGGCATGAAAACTGAAGATTATGGGTATTTTAAAGAATAGCTCTGTCCTATCAATATAAGTATCCCTTGGATTTGGGGAAAGTGAAAACACAGACACTAACAGGCCTAAATGCCACTCAAAGCACATAACCATGCATTGTATTGCTAGAGATAGTCATACACATTTTAGTGCAAGGTACAGTTGAGTTTCCCAGTATGTACTTTCATCAGATCTGACAAATGTTGTAGGATCTTTGTTCTGGGAATCAAGAGAACACTGAATAACCATTAGGGGAGTTAAAGGATTATGAAAACCTCCCCTGCTAACAGGTTGGGAAATGCCAGAAACATTCAGGTGGCATTCCTATGTTCAAGTTTTTTCAAATCACCATCCTTTCATAGACTTCCTAAGGACCAGGTGCCTTTAACATTCAAGATGTGTTGATAGGCATAACTTTATCATCTTAACTTGTAGATAACTGTGAACACTACTGATTTTTCTCCTTCTTGATTTTCCACATAAGCCTTAGAACAATATTAAAGAAGAACTGTATAAATAAATGATATGCTCACAGAAATGAATAGAATTTATTGAATTCCATGAACTAAGGCTCATTTGAATTTTCAGTTTTGACTGGTTTCAATGATACCTAAAAAGAGCTTTTAAAACCTCAGACCACATTTAATTGCTCTTCTACTCATCGGAGGCACATTCTTGGCCATTTGTGTAAAACTCCCATGCTAACTTTGGTCAGAGCCATGTCATATATTTGCCTTTCTCAGTTCCTCATTTCAACACACTTCAATAGCAGCGCTCACCTTAGCTTTTACAAAGAAAGTTAATTCTGAAGGAAATTAATCTTCTTCATGTTTATAAATTGCTTTTGTGCATCAATGCATAAGTCTTGCTTCTCTTTATATTCTTCTGGTTATTTCTGAGAACAGTACGCTTAGACTTGTTCATATGGAACATATATACATATATGATAAAATTAGGATCAATGGTTTTGTCTTTAGTTTAATTCAAAAGATTATTTTCTGTGGGTATTTTGTTGGTTAATATACGGTCCAGTCATCATGAAACAGTTAAGAGACAAAAAGTTCTCTAACTAACTGAAACATCAATCCGAAAACAGTACATCTGAAACAGATAAATGACATAATTAATACAGTTTTGATAAATAAGTTATAACTTTTGTAAAAATAGAAAATTAGAAAAGGAATTCACTATTGTTTATAGAGGGAGAAATTAAAGAACATATTAAACCAAACAGAGTGGACACACTTTATAGCAGATTGTTTATATAGATCTGAAAAACTTTTGAGAGAAACAATGATATTCTCTTAGTGTGTTGTGAAACTCACAAAACCAATCCAGACTGACTGAAAAACTGAAAATTGGATTTATTTTTACAAGATGGTAACAAAACAAAACTAAGTTTTACTCTAACCAAAACCACTTTGAGACTCCGACAAACATTAACAATCCACACGTTCAGAATGTCATTTGAGAGTTAATACTACATAACTGACTTAAGAATTCTTAAAGTTTATGGCTGATGACCCAAAATGTGCAGTCACTCACCTAATCATAGAATCATAGAATTGTTAGGGTTGGGAGGGACCTTAAAGATCATCTAGTTCCAACCCCCCTGCCATGGGCAGGGACATCTCACACTAGATCAGGTTGCTCAAGAGCTCCATCCAGCCTGGCCTTAAAAACTTCCAGGGATGGGGCTTCCACCACCTCTCTGGGCAACCTGTTCCAGCGTCTCACCACCCTCACAGTAAAGAACTTCTTCCTAACATCCAGTCTGGATTTTCCCATCTCTAGTTTTAATAAGGGAGGGCTTGAAACCTTGAGGAGTTTCCTTGGGTGGCATCCCCAACTGCAGACCTGCTGTTCCAAGGAGGACCATCTCAAAATGTCTCTCTGTTGGGTCTCCATTTATACCCTAGCTGAATCTGAAGTAGCCCCACCATGGGCTGAGGATCCCAACATGCTCACCTTTCGACTGCAATTCCTATGTCCTGACCACCATGGGCATGACAAGAGCTGTGTTGGGACATTTTCATGGGGTTTTGTCAGGTGTTTGTCAGGGCAGGTGTATCTGCCACACAGTATAAATTAGGATATCATCAAAAAGTTTATATCAAATCAGATTTGATATAAGGACTTCCTTCTCCCTCAACTTCACTGAAGTTTCATAAACATAAACTAATTTATTTTCAAACATCTGAGGTTATGTAAGTAAAAATTTCTGCATGCTAAATATTTTTTTAATTACCTTTATCTTGTAAAAAAAAAAAAGAAAACATATTTACTTGAGTCACCACATCCTGTCAAGGATTTAGCAAATAGCATCAACATAAAACTTTCTATTTGAAACAGTACACAGAGAAAGCTCACTCATCTCTTTGTAAACAGCTGAGTTACAGTAATTATTTAAAAATACCAAGTGAGGACCTAATCAACCTTTTGCACTTGTGCATGTAAAAAACCAAACATTCTCCTTCTACAGCATCCTCCTAACAGCTGAAACCAGGAAGAAAAGGAAAACAGTGAAACAAAAACATTCTTCATTACTGTATATTACTTTTCCAATAAACTTTGGCCTAAATTGAGCAAAGCAGAGGTGAAATAAGTACTTTAGTAAATAGCTGAAGATGCAGAGTATTCTAATATTGACAGTTCTACTCCCTTCTTATTACTCTGGCTTTCTGAAGGGAGAGATTGGAAAATGAGATGAGGTGGAAACAGAATAGACTACAAACAAATAGACTATGTACATATATGGACTATAAACATATAGCCTTGTGCCTGTGGTTACTAATGTGGTAATGTATGAGAAGAAAGGAAAAGACTATTTGGGCAGAGACCCTGGAAGAAAAATAGTTGTCCACAGACAAGTACCGCTTATTTAACTATTGTCATAATATCTCCCAATATTACAAATAAATTCTAGTAGATATTTAGAGCTCTTGGACTTTGTACAATATCTTTGAGTTATGAGAGGAGAAGGCATAATGTAATTTTTCTAAAGTCAATAGGAATCTTACTGTTTACTTCACTGAAAACAAGGGTTTGATCCAAACTGCAACTGTTCACTAAAACAGAACAAGATTGTGTGCCAGTAGAAACTATCCAGTGCCGTCAGTATTTATAACTAGTTGATATTTTTGACTGAACAAGGGATTTATTCGGTGTGGAATTTCCTGACCTGCCACATTCATTGTTGTGATGAGAATCATGCTGCTTACCATCAGTCACCTTGCATACTTCACCTGACAAAGCCTGGCAGGATGCTTCACGACAATGAGAAGCCAGGCTGGGAAATTTACAGTAATCTGTTCCCTCAAGAGGAAAAAATGCTTTTAACAGGAATTTTTTTTTTTTTTTTTTTTTGGGGGGGGGGATGGTGGTGGCAGGAAAGTAGTCTATTTGTTTCTAGATTTTACTTTAGAGGCAAGGGTATGAGCTGGTTGAGCCCTAAAATGCATACTGTGTAGTTCAATACCCCAGCAGGGGCTCCATGTGGTACTGTACCTTCTTGGAGTAAAATACATAAATAAATCTCCCAGAGACACAGGAAGAACTTATCTGCAGCACTTCTGCCTGGAAGTCTTCAGCATAGCCTGCTGTCTACAGAGGGGAGCTACGCTAAACCAGGGCAAAGAGGTGGAATTAGGGGCTGGAGCACTGTGATACTGATGTGTACCTGTAAGAAACAGGCCATGGGACTGGCTGCTAAGGAAAAAAAAAAAACAACAAATCAGAAAAGAAAAATAAAAGCGATTGTTAATAGGCATTGAAAGAAATGATCATAAAGTCGAAAAATACAATGCAAAAGGCAGATTTGTACTTTATATATGTATTTAAATTAATGTGAGGTTAATTTTCTGCTTAATTCACAGGTGTACTGTTACATTTTTAAGCTGGTATAACTGCCAGGTTCTGCGTATATAGCTGTTCGTAAATTTAGGAGTCACTGCCCTCCTGTACTAGTTTTGTTTCTAACATTGAAAGGTCTGATTCATCACTCCATTATTCTAACTTTAAATGTACTACAATTTCACTGGAGTAAAAGGGGAACAGTCTGGCTTAAATCATGTTCCACTGTATTTTCAGTATGATGAAAATGCTAGAAAATAGGTTTTGTCCAGTTCAACTCTAATGCATTCCCTTTCTCTGCACTCTCAATTTCTGTCAGCTATATCTTGCTCTGGACTTTTTAGAATCAGGTTCTATGTTAACAAAGAGTCAAAAATCAGTTCTGGTTAGTAATTAAAAAGTAAAAAGAGAGAGAAGAAGGAAAAATGTATGCAGAGTAACAGTGATGTGCCATGGAAACCACTCGGCTGTAAAGGAGTTAATTTGAAAGTTCAAGACAGCTGTGATTCTTTCTGTCTGCCATATCTCTTTATTCTTGTCAGTCCAGTCTTGCATGGTAGAAATTTCTTTCCACAGCCAATGCAGTGTGACACATTTTCCTTGCTGCTTAGCAAGTGCTTTTAATCTATATTGTAAGATATGTGTGGTGCTACGAAAAATCATGTACTTCTTTTACATTGAAATTCCCTCTACATTAGAGATTAAGTCAACATTAAGATATAACACTTTAAAATGTAATTAGGAATAAAAATTATGAACACACATAGTTTTATCATCTATTTCCTCTAAGCTATCAATTTAATTTATTTTTAATTCTTCCCTTAATATGTTAAAGATGCGAGTAATGTCCCCACTGCCCTGAGTTACACTAACGTGTGTTACTCCCATAAGAAATCCAGCTTCAGTAAAAAGTACCGGTGCAAGTAAGGCTGAAGGTCTTCACTGAAAAAAATAGATAAATATTGGTTTCTTGTATGTCTGATTGATAGTGCTATAATATAAAACTTGTGATATTTGTGGAAAAACACTATTTCTGAAGATATAAAAGAAAAATAAAATAAAAAAAAAGCACTGTAAGTTCAGAAAAACTTTATCATCCTCAATAGAACTAGTCTAGATTTATATCACTGTGACTGTATTTAGAATTCATCCTAATCTTATTTAATAGCTAGTTTACCTAATTGTGGTCCACTACACTTGCATGTAGCCTTTTCTTAAAATTTGTAATATCAGAATCCCAGGTCTTGTTTTAGAGAAACTGAGGTCCTAAGTCAGATTTTAAAGTGTAGGTAGATGCCTAAAACATAAGAGAGGCCCCAATAGTATTTTCAAAAGCCCTCAATCTCCATTGAAACTAATCAGTATTGAAAATGACTCTGGAAGCGAGACTACACTCGTGGCCCATGAGTTTATAGAGTGACGCTTATTTTCGCTCTCTCTAAACCAATAAATTTTTAATTATTCCATGAAAAGTAGAGCAGTTGCAAAAGAAAATACTTAAGAAGATCTGTACCCTGTTTTATTTGACTGCTCCCTACAACATAAGGTAAAATAATCAAATTGGAAAAACCTTGTAGAGGAAAGCAATAAAATCACAGGGCAGGAAGGATGAAAAATTAGAAGGAACCTGACTGTTCAGACCTGAAAACAGAGCTGTCTTTCTGGTAAGGGAAAAGGACACCAGTAGTCCCATTCCTGAACTGTTTATGAATTTTACCCCAAACAGTCATTGGATAAAAAAGAGACACAAATTACTGTGGAAGAGGCAAGACCCATTTTTAAACAAAAATCATGCAATTTTTCTAAAATTGGAAGATGTTTTAAGCTTTGCATTTTCATTTCATAGAGGCACCTACCTGTAAACCTCAGGTGTATGCACCCAGCTTCAGGAGAGGAACAATTCATCGTCTGTTTCCTATAGGCAGTTTGCTTTGGTCATTATCCATTCCACATTTGCGTCCCATCTCTTTTATGGGATATCTTCAGGTGAAAATTCATGTGCTCAGCTCAATGTTGTGAACTTCACTACCAAAATAAAGCCCACACTTTTTTGATGATGAGCTGTTTAGTGTTGTCAAAACTAATCATCCTTGGAACAGAGATAAAACCATGACTTCAAAATTAAACCTGAAACTATATCACCATTAGGAATCTTACTTGACATTAACCTAACTAAATTTTAGTTGGATCACTTAAATTACTTAACTTTAACGGCAATAATAGCAACAAAATATATAACCTGTGACCAACACAGGACTGCTAATAAGAAGTGTAAGCCTATAAGTGGTTGATTCAATGCATGTCATCACAAATCTGCTCTGCAGACACTAAGTTGAAAAAGTTTTATACCTGTGAGATATACTGTGACTGCACAATAGGGCTCTATATCACATGTAGTGAATCTGTTGCTTCCAGGACAAATAAAACTGACTGAACATGTGCTTCTTACTGAAGAGTTGCTCAGTATGTCATTCTGCCATTTTGCAGGATTTCTGGACATTCAAGAAACAGCACAATAGATCATCGATCAGTGCAGCAGGCCAGTGGATTATCAAGAAAAGCAATACCTACAAAAAGATGTGGTATTGGCAGGTGAGTCAGTGTATTATTCTAAAATTCTCTACAATATATCTGTACACAGGTTCTGAGAAATTGCAGTCTTTCAAAAACAGTCCACTTTCATAGCTTTACGCATGTCTTTAATAAAGTAAGCCTTCTCACTGGTCAGAACAGTACTAAGAAAATAAGCAAAAAGACACTCCTTTGAAACACAAAACTCATCAGTTCATAGCAGTACAGAAACCTCTATCTATTCATATGCAAGAAAGCCTGGATTAAAAATGTGTTTATAATAAAGTAACATTAACATAATGCCTACATAACACCTCCATACATATTAACATAACCTACATAGGCTTCGAGGGAGAATTCACTTTAACTTCTGCCCATCTAAGAAATAATTCAACTCCTGTTTATATACTCAAAGTAGCCAAAATTTTCAAGTCATGCATGTGGAGATCACAGGAAGAAAATCACAACAAAATAATACATAGTAACATTAACAGACAAAACAAATAGAAAAAAAAAAAAGCACAAGCAGAATAAGAAAAGCAGAATCTGGACAAAGAATGAGAAAGATAAGCATTGGTAAGACTGAAAGAGGAAAATGAGAAAAAAATATGTGATGAGCAGAAGAGAAGGAAAATGTCTAACAACAAAACCAGATACCACCTCTGCCATGTTTTCCTTTAGGACAAGAGAGAATTATGTCCATGTAAGAAACCATGGGGAGAAAACAGTAACACAAAGCTCACTGAGAGCTCTGATAACAAATTAATGTTGCACTAGAATGAGTAGATGGGGTGCTAGAGTGGCTGGTATTTTGAGAGGCATGGGCCCACTTACAAGTTTCTATACAACTAAATACAGACAACAGTCACACCTGGAATGCAAGATTGAGGTTTAACATGATCAAAACTTTTCAAAGTTCTCAGTGAATTCTATAGAAAAAAAAAGAGAGGGAGGGAGGAAGGGGAGGAAGGAGAAAGTTTCCGACACAAGATATTTAGAAATTAGGTAAAAATTTGAAAGAACTTAGATCATCAAAACTGCTTAATATGTCTAAACAACTATAATTTTGTCATTTCAACATTATTAGTTTCAATTCTGTCTTTAATTATGTCTCTAATGGCTTCTGAAAGCCTTAATTTTAAGCAATTAAGGATTTGTAGCTGAGACGGCTGCACTGCAATAAGTATTGCCTTGGAATTCTGGTTTTTTCCCATATATATATGTGTGAAGGTGTGTGTAGGTATGCATGTGATATCTGTATATATCTGTATATAAAGACCAGGACTGAGTAACTATTAAGTTCTGAAAAGTCACTGCATTGACATTTCACCCTTGTCTTTTTCCATGGGAGCTATAAACACTGTGAATCATGAAAGCAGAAAAAAATTCAGGGTTAGAACCTAAACCGTACTTTTACAACTTCACATCAAAGTAATTTAGAAAGTTGCTTTGCTATGAAACTGCCATAACTTTCTCATCTAAATGCTATAATTTCATTATGTGGGTCTTTAATGTACCTAAACTTACTTAAGTATACCGGCTCCGTGTGCACAGCTATTCATATAAATGGTGATGCAGCTATTTATATTGATACTTAGAGTGAAAAACATCTCACCTAACTTTAGTTGTCTGTAATGTGGAAGTCTACATCTGAGACACTCTCCCTAAAATCTCTTTATAGTTCCTCCAAGTGAAGCAAAGAGGCATTTTTAGGAAGCAATTTGTTCTTTCTATTTTAAGCTGAGATTAATTGTTCCCTACAGTTGGTTCTTTCTCTCTCTATAGGAGCATAAAGGAATATATTAAGAATGCTTAGGGAAATTAGTTTTGGCATAGATATTCAGAAGGAGATGTCGACATTTAGACAGAGAAAGCCTTCCTTCAGATTCTGCATAGACAAACATAACAGAAAAGGCTGTGGTAGTTAAGAAATGTGCTTCCAGTTCTGTCTTTGCTTTGTAAGTGGCCATACATCAAGCCATACTTGAATAAAGGTTTTAGCTAACAAAGCACTACAAACATGTTAATGAAGAATGCTGCCTACAGGACATGTATGTATAAGTTATGTATATGTTAAGCATGGACTAGTGACTCAGGTTTCTAAAGAAGCATTAATTGCTTTAAAGTGATCTTTAGTATAAAATTATTTTATCAAGTGGTTTTCCTTCTTGATTTCGCACTTATGTTTTCCTCTTCCTGAGACTAAGTTGCAAAGTAGCTGGAGATTATGTATTTTTTTATTGGATGGGACTCAGTGCAAGACACTTACACAGTCTTATTTATGGTTGAGATAGGTTTCTGAACTTCCACTATGGCCAGTGGAAATATTGGAAGTGTAAAATATCTGCATCTAAATTTAGGAATATTAAATTTGAAGAGCATCTCATGACTACGTTGTCAGAAATTAACTAAAATTGTGAGTTATGGCAGATGACACTTCACTACATTCACTATTCTCTGTTTCAGAAAGCCACCAGGGCCAGAGTAGCTGGACGTCTAGTGTTCATCCCAGAGCTTTTATATGTCTGGGGCTGTGTCAGTAAATTAAGTTAGTATGTGAAGTTCTTTGCAATTGTCCCTGTTTCTAGAAATTAAAATTTCATAAGAAGTACTATTTAATCCTTAACATGATTATCGGTGTCATCAGTTCAATAAACATCCTGTCTAAAAAATTTCCTGCATGTTTTTATGCGTGTTCATGAGCAGGTACATTTTAAGAAGCAAACCCAGCAAACTAAATAAATCATCATTTGGGCACATAACCTGTTTTAATTATGCAACTGTGATCTATATTTCTGAACAGAGGTGTCCACAATTGTTCTGGTGTTGCTTAAGGAACAATTATCTTTTTTTCCCCAAGTTAACAAAAGATGTAGCAGTGTCACTTTAGATCAGAAGCTATGCCTATAAATAGATGTTTGTTCAAAAATATAAAATAAAATTAAAATAATGAACAAAACATATATTTAGTACTGCTCAGATTTCCAGTTTTGCTCATATAATCACACAAATCCTTTAACTGTGACATTTCAATAGCAAATGCATGTCATATAAAGGTATGTTTTATCATTAACTCAGTACACTGAATTCAGAGCACTGCAGGAGATGTGCCATTTGCAGATACTGGAATGAAACACTGGTGATAGCTATCAACAGGTGCCTGCTACAGAGTGAAACAAATCTGACTTTTAACACAAAGCAAATGCAAAGCAAACCCTACAGCAGTTCATTAGTAAGTACTGAGCAATGGTGTCTTGGACATAGTGTGCCTTCCCAATTTTTCAAGTGAAATTTAAAGCTTTTGAATCTCCAATTGACAATATTCATGATCATTCTAGTTAAATTGACCATAAAAGGACCAAAGGAAAACATGGGTGCTCTTTCAGGGAGAAGATTTTTAATTTCATTGTATCTATACTGTCTACTGAGGGCAGCTCTGACATATACTGAATACGGCATAACGAAGTTGTATAATTCATGAGTGTTATAGCCCAGCTGGCCTCTGCTTGCGTAGTGTATAGGTTCTGCATATCTAGTGGCTTAATGTGCTGCTAGATATGTCTAAATACCTAGGGGCGGTGATGTAGACTAGAGGTAAGTGAGAAGAGAAGAAAAGCAATGCATAGTTACATCTGTTTTGGAAACTGTCCTACACACAGAAAGCATAGCAAACTTTTATTTGTTATAGTTTTCAGAGGAGTAATTTATAGCTTTTAACTTAGCATTCCATTTGAGAAGTTAATCCATTCAGGGTGAGCAAACAAACTAGTGTGATTGCCTAAGTACAACACACTTTTGACACTAGAACAACTCATTCAGATTCTTTAATGATTGAATAAATGTATTATTGTTGCCCTGGGCTGTATCTAGAGAGTATTGTCCTCCGTCCTACCACCCTTTTCCATAGAGGATAGCAAGAATATGTTTACAGCAGTCAGCAACCTGATAAAACTATTCAGACATGAGAATAAAGTGACTGAAGAAACAGAATTACTTCAGTTATGTGAAAATAGCCTCACATTCAAATAAGTCCATCAATTCAGCACAATGGTATGCTCTTTTTCTGAGATAGTGAGGTTTCTATACCGGAGATAAGCTAGCTTCCTTCAGGCTTGTCAACTGAACAAGACACAGAAAAAGTATAACCATATTCATGAATATTAATTTTAAAATAACTTAGCTTAATAACAGTTAAACTTCCTTGTCTACCAAAGAATCTGACTAGCATAGTTACTGTTAACAGTGTTACAGATACTTTTACAAATACCAAAGAGATATTATCCAAAATAATGTTCCATTAACCAGATAAATGGCTGTACAGGTGCAGATATATCTGTTACCTGAATTTTAAGTGTCATGTGAAGCAAGGAAAAATATCACACTGACTGGTTTCATTGGGAGAGGACAATAATACACTTGAACCTCACTGGCATGTATTTTCACTACTCAGACTACTGATTAGTGTGTCAAAAGCCAGTCACCCCTGTTTGCGTTCTGCGCTCATAGCTGGAAAATCCCTCTTTCACCATTTAAACAGTTTATCTAAGTCCATCAGTTGTCCATTCTTTTTTCACATGCCCTGTATTTCAAATGATGTTTGAAACATTCAGATGGCGTCCACAAAGTAGAGGCAAACTGATAGAAATAGCTAAAAACTAAATTAGAATTAAAAATGCACTAACACAGAGAACTTTTAGCTTCACCAAGCGAAGAGTAGATTGCATAAAACATTGCCACAGAAGGGGGTCATAACTCTCTTCCTCCACATCCTTCCACCCTAGTTCTGAAATAGCAAGTTTCTAAGCAGTGCACCCCACAGGCTGCTCCAGACAGCAGGTTAGTGATAAAAGAATAAGAGCAGAAATAAGGCTGAAACTGCGATCTGACACCTCTCCCTTTCTTTGTGCCTTCAATGCAATACCAAAGGAATGGCAAATGGTCTGTGTTTCTTCAACACTGAAGTCACACACTTTGCAAAGCTGAGCTGCTTTACTACTTTTCAGCTGACAATGTAACTTATTAAATACGTGCCAATATAACCCTTGAAGCAGAACCTTGAGCATTATAATGGTCACAGTCCCCCCGTCACATAGGTTAATGTCTTCGGTCCCCTCTTTCATCGTTTACTTCGCTTTAACGAGGTCCTCTTTGTATCTACATTCACTACAACCTTTTTGATTTCAGTTCTGCAGAGAGCATTTGTAATTTAAGACACCCTCTTCAAAGGTCTTGCTGATGACCACAGTAGGCACGTCAGAAGGTGGTTTCTCAGTGCTTGTATGGTTGGAAATCTATTAAATCTGTGTCAAATGAATCTTAGCCTCTAATAAATGACAACCAGAATGAACCAGTAACCCAGGAAACAATTCAGTGCCATTGTGCTATGCACAGACTAACAGTTTGTATTTTCTTTTGATGTGTTTTTGTTTGTTTTTTTTTTACACCTGAAATGCTCAGTGCCCTTACATGAGTTTTATCTCCAATTATTCTTGCATAAAAGCCATGCACATCTAGCCAAACATAATAGTGCTTCCCATACAGATGAAGTACATCTATTTAATTTCTTTCTTCAGAACAGATATGAAGAGTCATTTTATCTCCAGGAAACTAACCTGCTTCAAAGACACAGTACATTGTTAAAGATCCATGCAAGGTACAATTAGGAAACAGAGAAATAAAAGATATCATTCCCAGAATCAAACTCAATGCATTCCATTACCTAGCCTGTGAAAACTTCAGATGGACAAATCTGGAATAAACATTTTTTACCTGTGTATAAACAGAACATGGTCTTACAGATTGCCTTCTAGAAATAAGAGATTGGTCTCACCATTGCTACTATTTTCAGGACAGATGTTGCATGTATCCCATAATTGACTGCACGTATCCCACATAGAGCTGTATAAGCTTACAGATTGTATTTAAGTTGGGGTGAATGTGGAGTAAAACATGGGAAAATGTTGCAGAAAATGAGCAGAATACTTAAAAAAATATCTGCTGCTTTATTCACTTTTAATCCACTAAATAGAATCAAACAATGTGGAATCAGCCTTCAAGTGGTTCAGAAGACTCAAGTCTTGTGGAGGACCAAGTGCTACGGTCTTATTTCAAGCAGGTTAAAAAGATAATTATCTAGCACGTACTACCTAGGTCATTTAAACAGACACTCTTCAAAGCTTTAGTGTCAGCCAGAGAAGCAGTACTTTAGCAAGTACAGGCCAATCTTCTGAAGGCTGGCTGCATGTGTCAGTGCTGAATGGCCTATGTCCAAGCTGGAGCTTTAAATAGTTTACAAATTCCATAAGGCCATTCCTATGACCTAATCATCTTAATATTGAGGTATCAGAGCTGGGAGAATGGGAAAAAATCCAACTGTACTCTCTTGTCACATCAGACATTTGGTCTTGCACTTAATCTCCCTAATGAATTCTGCTCTTGGAAAGCTTAAGGGATCAGACCAAGGATGTGCAAATCCACAGAGACCCTCATTCCTCACCCACCCCCTCATCATGTTTAATATACTAAGCCCTCAAGCTGCCATCACAATTCATCTGTCAGCATGCCACCTGGGCTTTGTAAACTTCAGTGCCTATACTGGATCCCTGCCATAATTCAGCAGGACCACTTAGGCCTCCTGATGACTATGGGGAAGTAAAAACACACACACAAAAAATTAAAAAAAGAAAAAAAAAATAAAAACACCCACCCATGCACATGCAATTTTACATTTGGGAAGAAATTAAGAAATTCTAAATAACACACTTCAACCTCTTTTTTTCTCTGAATTCCTGAACAAAAATGAATATCACTTCCAGAAAAGCGATCAAAGACAAGGAACAGCAATTCAGGATGGCTGAAGACTGGAGAAAAGCCCCAAAATCTTTCTTCAGGGTGAGGTACCATATTTCACACTTCTGTTCAGTGTCGTAGTAACCTTCAAATACATATACAGAAGTCTAGGGCAGAGGAAAGAGAGGAAAAGAAGGTCCTGTGTCCAGGAGAAATTCACACATGTGAATAGGATGAGCAGTAGTAAAGGCTGACGTGGTATGAAGAAGCAGACTGATGAATGCCAGCTACTTAAATGGAGCATGAATCACATATCGCTGATTTAGTACTTGTAAAGAAATTTCCAGCCATATGGCACAATGTAGCTTACTTCAGAAAATCAGTATGGCTATCATAACATGGCCCCATGCCTCAGCTTGTAAACTTCGCCTGTCACAATTTTAGTTAGGATTAGTTTTGATACTGTACTGACCTGAATTAAGTATATTGTTCTGCATGAGCTAGTTCCAGAGGTAGCCTTATGAGTAAACATTTTGGACTGTGTGCACAGTTCTCCATTCTGAGAAATTATAATAACTAAAGAGTAAACCAAAAAAGTTTCTGCTTGGACCATCCAAACTGAACTAAGCAGCTGGAAGTCAGTAACACTCCACCAAATTTTGTGCCAACATTGGTTTAACGAGTGGAGAGAAAGAAAGGAAAAAGTTGTAAAAGGAAAAGGAAAGACGGCAAATGAACATAAGAAAGAAAGTGAATGTAACAAGAATGACAAAATAGAGAAGTCTTACATGGTATGCAATCTGGAATTTAACCAAATCACACATCTGGTAATCCCATAGCTGGATGGCAAGATTGTCTGCCTCAGAGAAGCTGAATACCACATTTAGCTCATTAGCAGGGAGATTGTACTTACTGTTACACCTGTTCATCGTATTTCTTGTCAGACTCACCCTTTGAGGTACAAGATAGAAGGAGAGATGTACTGTATAAACAGAAAAGCGTCAGAGTCTGCTTTAAAGTGGAGTGCTGAACATTACCTGAAATAAGAAAGGCATCTTTGTATATGCTAATAATACCATCAGTACCCACGATGCAAACTGAGAACATGCAGAGTAGTAGAAAACTCTTGTTTGCCAGGAACATACTGCGATGCTGAATTACTCCTTCAACATATTCATGAGAGCATTTCTGCAGTTTTCTGAAATCAAACAATGACAGTAAAGTCTCAAAGCTGCTCAACTAATGTTTATACTAACGCTATGCAAAAAAGATGTGGACAGGCTGGAGAGGGTCCAGAGAAGGGCCACAAAGATGATCAAAGGACTGGGAAGCCTGCCACATGAGGAAAGGCTGAGAGAATTGGGTTTGTTCAGCCTTGAGACAGGACGGCTTAGGAGACACCTTATCATCATTTTCCACTATTTAAAGGGTGGCTACAAAGAAGACGGAGACTCCCTTCTTACAAGGAGTTCCATGGAAAAGACCAGGGGTAATGGGTACAAGTTACTCCCGGGGAGATTCCAGTTGGACACAAGATGAACATTTTTCATAATGAGAACAATCATCCATTGGAATAATGTCCCCAGGGGAGTGGTGGACTCCCCAACGTTGGGCACTTTTAAGATTCGGCTGGACAGGGTGCTGGGCCATCTTGTCTAGACAGGGCTTTTGCGAAGAAAGGTTGGACCAGATGATCCTTGATGTCCCTTCCAACCTGGTAGTCTATGATTCTATGATTCTATGATGTGCTGAAAATTAAACTGTTTTTTCTTTCTTTTTTTTTTTCCCTCCTGACCAAGCTTGAATTTTCCTAAAGTAATTTCTATGTAAAGTTTTTGCAGTTGAAATTGCTTTTATATTAAAGATGACATTGCTTTAGATCTCTAAATCTAAGCTTCATTAGTCTACCTTTACTTTTGTTAACAAACAACTTCAAGTCATGTTTGTGTGGAAAGTAATGGATTTGGACCTTAGTACATGACATATGATCCCTGCTAGTGAAATTATTATCACTCAAGGAAGCATAGAATATTTGCCAGTATATTTTCCAAATATTCCAAAGGTAAAAACAAAGATGAAAAGAAAGGAAAAGGGAAAATGAAATATAAAGGAAAGGGAAAGTAACACATATGTCGGCCAACAGCATGTAAACTTCCTTTTAATTCATCTGCAAAACAGTATGTAGGTAGATACCTGCATCACATTTAGAACCAACTAATAATGAACTGCAGGAATCAACACCTAAAAGGAATTGCAAGTTCTGACTACCACTAAAAGTGTGTTTATTACTGAGTGCCTGTCTTTATCTGTGAGAGATTTATGAGACAAGCTAAATGCATATATTGCAAAATTCTCAAATAGCACAATAGCAATAGCTGAAGCCAAAACAGAGGTTGATTTGCACACATGAAGGAGGAAAATTAGTTCTAGGTCTGTGCAATTATCTAAAGTCTTTAAAAACTGAAATAATTAAATACAGTATTGTAGTCAATAGAATTATTATTCTCTTCTAGTCATTATTAAACAGAAGTTATTGCAGTTTCATGTAAGTATAATATGAAGCCTCATTATACATTATTCAAATACATAATAAAAGAGTTTATTGTCTAAATAGAAAGACATATATTAAGCATGTCTATGTTTTTTTTTCCCCAGAACTAATAACAATTTGACAGGTCATCTCATCTCTTTTTCTTAATTTTCTTCATCATCATAATTGCAAATAATAGATCAGAACATAGGGGATTCACCTTAGACAGTCTTGAGGGGAGACAAGTAAATCTTTCATACAGTACATACAGTAAACAAATAGTCAGCAAGGAACAATTCTATTTTTTTATTTTGTGTTGAACTATGAGAACACTTAGATCAATATTGTAGGAAAACCTTTTTCTTTTCCCATGATTAAGTTAAAAAAATAAAAATATTGAGAAACTTTTGAAATGAATCGAAATGCAATAATTTTAATGTAAAAGTATGAAGTAAATAAAAATATTAATATTTGCTAATATTAATTTGTTATATTTGGATAGGATTGGATGAAAAACCTCATCTTGTTTGAGCTTCATCACTGTGTCTATTGAATTATAACACTAGTTTTGAGCTGTGTTACACTATAAATATTGCAGGACACATATAACAAAACAAAACCCTTAAAATAATTTTGAGTTTTACACCAGAAACACACTTTTCCATCAAAATTAAACCAAGTCACTGTATTTCTGTTAAATTTTTGATGTAATGAATTGATATTTTTGACAGTGCATTGTTCCATCATAAAACATTTTCCCTGTTCTAATAACAGTGATGATTATTATGACAGCATGTCATCAGGAACATTTTCCTTACACCATAACAACTCTCAGCAAAAACACCGGGATCACAAATGAGTTTAAAGCTTGATTAAACATAATCAAAGAGCTGAGAACACTTTATTGCTGTTTTGACTGACTGTAAAGCTCTGAATGGTCATCTCAAAACTAGTATTTTTAGTAAAATGCTAACATTTAAGTTAAGATGATGGCTGATAAAATAATACCAAGAGACAGTCACGAGCAAGGACAAAAATGAAATTTCCTAAGGAGATGTCATTCTTCAAAGGGATTTTTGGTGATATCTCCAAAAAGGCTTAGAATATAGCCTAGTGTATGTACACAGATATACACACGTACATGTTTATATACATATATACACACACTCACACATTTAGTTATATATAGTACAATTAACAGACAAATGGGGACAAATTTACATGAGAAACAAGATACTACATGAAGAATTTCTGATTATTTGTTGTTCTTTCCCTCTCCTGTGTCCCTGCATTCACATGTATATAAAATACATCTGGCCGTGTTTGGCAGAATTCTCTCTCACTTTCTTGAGGCTTTCATCCACTTCTTGTAAGCCTTCATCTTGGCAAGCTGACAGTTTTCTTTGATGTTTTTGGAATATTCTAATTCCATCTTTTTTTAAGTGCTTCACATTATATCACAATGCAATTTTGGATAGCTTTGATTGAAAATACGTGCAGTAAAAACCAGTGAAAATTCTGTTGGTTTTGACTAGTAGAAATAAATAAGTAGACAGTTCCCATAAAATGTCTAATTTGTTCCTAGATTTCTTAGGTATGCCAACTTCAGTGCTTGATGGCCTTCTTTGATATCTATAATTACCCAGTGTATTTAGATTAATGGCATTTAAATTAATTATTTTACGTGCTTTTCTACCTCTTTAAATTAAGTATTCATGAATCCGGACTTTCCAACACATGTAGCTAAAGAATGTAAATGTGAATTTGTATAAAAAAGATTTTGCACATTTTATATTATCTTGCTTGAAAACAAATTTGAAATTTTACAATAAATCCTTTCTACTAAGCAATTTGAAACTGCACAGGGGTTCATTATTTTTCTTATTAGCTAAATTTCCATAGCGGTATCATGCTGATAAATATCATCAGCGATGCCATAAATTTTACTTAAATTAATACAAACAATGATGCTTTATTGGTAAGTACCACGGAGCACATCTTAAATAATTATTAGATTCAAAAGACTCTATTTTCTTCCCAGAAAGCCAACTGTATTCTGGGCTGTATCAAAAGAAGCATGACCAGCAGGTCAAGGCAGGTGATTCTCCCCCTCTACTTCACTCTTGTGAGACCCCACCTGGAGTACTGCGTCCAGCTCTGGAGCTCCCAACATAAGAAGGACATGGATCTGTTGGAGCAAGTCAAGAGGAGGGCCACAAAGACAATTAGAGGGCTGGAGGACCTCTCCTAGGAAGACAGGCTGAGAGAGTTGGGGTTTTTCAGCCTGGAGAAGAGAAGGCTCTAGGGATACCTTATTGCGGCCCTTCAGTGTTTAAAGGGGTCATGCAAGAAAGAAGGGGACAAACTTTTTAGCAGGGCCTGTTGTGATAGGACAAGGAATAATAGTTTTAAAGTAAAAGACGGTAGATTTAGACTAGATATAAGGAAGAAATTCTTTACAATGCAAGTGGTGAAACACTGGAACAGGTTGGTCAAAGGGGTGGTAGATGCCCCAAAACTGGAAACGTTCAAGGTCAGGTTGGACAGGGGTCTGAGCAAGCTGATCTAGTTGAAGATGTCCCTGCTCCCTGCAGGTCCCTTTCAACCCAAACTATTTTATGATTCTATAATTCTTCAGTTTTCTAATTTGCTGTATGCATGTCCAGATATTTGCCAAGTACCTTTTCAAATAAACATCACACTGAAAGCTTTCTTTGCCCTTTGTTCTGCCCTTCTATGGTTCAGAAAGCACAAAGGCACAGTAGCATTTAGGCAAAGTGTCAGATATTTCATTCCAGAACACTTAAACAGGGAATGGCAGTGAGAAAGCCATCTGTAAACGATGTCTCAGATTAGCCAAGGAAAAAGGAGAGAATAAACTTTTTTTTTCTTTTTTTTTCAGAAACAGGTGAAATACATAAGACAAAGAATGCTTTTATCACTCAGAATAAAGAGGTAAAGAGATTGTCTAGTGGGCTATAGGGCAGTTATGAGAAATCCTTACTCATTCTCACAAGGAATGTACTCACATTCTTTGATGCCCTGAATCAACTTTGGAAACAAACAGCAGCGAAGGTAGCTCCTGCCCTGCCTGCCTTCTGGTGACACTGATTGACTGTCAAGAGCCTAGCCTTCTAACTTAGGCATCCAAGCGTCTCCTCACCTTAAACTTCCCTCCCCACCCCCAAGATGGAAAAATAATTTATTGTTTTAAGATTTTGTTGGTTTATCACAGAAGGAAACTAAGAAGAGGCAAAGAAGAGTAAAAGTGAACTCAGAAGGAACAAACAGCCAGCTAAGATTGGCTAAGCTATGCAGTTGTGCTGTGAAGAAGTAACTGAACCTTACTTTGAACGACTTCAAACAACTGGAAAAGAAAAAAATCCTATCAAATCTGCCATGAGGGAAGCATATGTGAACTGCACATGGTCTGAGAAATGGGATAAAGGATGTAAATAGGTCTTTTACTGTCTTTATGCCCTGATTCATGGAAACAAGAGAGTACTTAAACACATGCTTACTTGCAGGCATCTGCTTTACGTTTATTGTCTTCAAATGAGAAAGCCAATAGTTAAGTCTATATGTGGTCCTGAATGGAAAGGAACATAAAACACTCTGTCAGTGTAGTTCTGACTTGTGGCCCTACCTTTGCAACACAATCCAAGCTAGCTGCTTAAGTTAATTGCAAGTTATTTTTAGGCAAGATGCAAGTAAACTGTCTAGATCAGCTCTCAGATGTGAAATACAAGAGCTCCAGGTGTATATTGTGGCTTGCTTAGTCTAAAAGCTTAGGGTTTATCCACCAGATAGAAGTAAAATATTGTATAATTTCTTAAGGTGATGCTGCAGAAAGAAGGTTTTGCAGCTTAAAAATTATCAATAGATAAACTTCAAAATTTGGGACATTCATTTCAACACCTCAGTTCAAGGTAAGTGTTTCATCCCTGTTTATATTTTTCTGTGACCATTGTGTGACTCGTAATAATCTTTATTTCATCTGTGTGACCCTCTGTGGACTAAATAACCCCCAAGTCATGGACTGCTTAAAAAACAAATAAATCCCAAACAAAACACTCTACTGCACACAGTTCTCCCCCTGGGGAAATGATAAGAGAACAAAATATGTGACAGATGTTAGTCACATTGCTTAATGCACTACCGGAAGGTGCTCAGATACTATGGTGATGAGTGTGGTACGAGAACCTACATAGATTAGAACCATTTAGTAAGCTGTATCCTAAAAATCATTACATAGCTATTACTGCAAAAAAAATCTGTGAGGAGGTGATGCATGAGTTGTAGAATAGCAGACTTGTAAATGTCTTTGAATATATATGTTCTCTTAAAAAAGCTTTGTGTTTATTATTAAATGATAAGTAGAACAATTGTTTTCAATTTTAGATCATTTATCTATGTTTTAATTTGCCATTCTGTTCATGAAGCATCAAAGATGCAAAAGCAAAGCCTTTAGAAAAGCTGCTTAGCACAGTAATTAGCTTTTGTATTGAACATTAAGGGCAGACATGAACCCAGAATAGAACAGTAATAGATGAACCAGAAAAACAGAATGCATCTGCCAGAAAAGATGGGACAGTACAATTGGTTAAAATACTGGCCATTTCCCTCTGGATGCATGCAAGTAAGTTGGCTCCAAGTCACACAAGATAAACTGTGCAAATTTTGTTATGTCTTTGATTGGAAATAAAAAAAATTGCTTAAAATAAACTCTGTAGTTTAATCAACAGAAATTCTGAATTGTTTTCTGAGTAACTTTCTAAGACATTTGTCCAGGGTAGAAATTAATAGTATAAACATGCTCTTCTAACAAAGCTATCCTAGCAAGTGACAATTTCCAGGTCTATAGATCCAATGTCTAAAAAACAGGAAAAATCAGGCGGTTGAAAGCTTCTGTTGTTTTGCAAAATTTTGTAATCAACTCAGCATTTCAGCAGTAAGCTTCAGTTGCAATATTCTAATATATTCGACTATCTAAATTACTGGAACTGGAAAAGAAACCTCTCTTCTTTTGCTTTTATTTGTTGCTGTTATTTGTGCTTGTGGAATAGAATATATTCATCACATATGATAACACAGTACCTTCTCCTTTTTCTTTGCCAGTTACTCCAGTTATCTCAAAAAGCATGAAATTACACCTTATCAAAAGACAGCTATTATATAATGGCTTGTAAATGAAGCAAGACTGCCAAAGTCAATGGCAGCTATAAATGAGATTTGGCTATCTCAGATACCAAAGATAAAAAATGTGCACTTCAGAACATGCACTTTTTAAAATCCTGCAATAAAATCTTTGCAATTCCACAAAATTTTGGAGAATATTTTAAGATCTATCTAAGTTCCCACAATGCCAATAATTCTTTCTTCCACAGCGTCACAACTAATCATTCATCAAGAACCTTCTGATTAAACTTATTCTTTCCAGCTTCAACTTGATAAAATTCACTCAATATTTTTACACAGAATAACATGAGTTTAGCTAGGTATGAGAATCTAGTAATGAAAATTTCTCTCAGTATCCTGGCACTCAGAATAGGTGATTGTCTACTAAATTGGATGTGTGAGGACTCAGCAAAATACAGATTTCTGTTAGTGAATTCATAATAAAGGAATTAAATGCTACCAATAATTTTAGCAGTGATACTACTATGCTACAAAGTATATATTTTTAATTTCAGAATGCTATGCAGATTACAAGTGATACATCCTCATATCACTCTTGGGAAAAGAAAGAAAAAAGTGTTACTACCCTTTTCAGAGAAGTTTCTTATTAAGAAACCGACAGTGTTAAGCGTGTTGTTGCAGGACACAAATCAAGCCTTTAAGAGAGAATGGAATATGAAGTTGGGAACTCCTAACCCTGTACTAATTCCAGTGGGCCACGTTGTCCCTCACACCTTGCCTGAAGCACACAAAGTATAGAGTGTTTAACTTATTGGATGTCAGTAGTAAAGATAATGCTCCCTTTCCCAGGCAAGCTTATATTGCTGAATGAACATGCAGAAGTAGTCAGGATAGACAGAATAAACTGGACATCTTACTGAAAATCTTTCTCATAAATGTTGGATGTGATGTCTCATACATAGGTATAAAATTCACTTCCCTAAGCTTCTGTTTGAATAGATCCTTACTAAGCTAGTCCTTGTTGACTAGCTGTTGACTAGCTAGACTGTTGACTAGCTACCTGTTGCAGGTAACAAATATAACGTAAATAAAAACATACTATTAATAATAATAATAAAGCATACAGTTTATTTAAATTAAAACATTCTTTCTCTAAGCATACTTACGCATTAATACTACAAACCAATCTCACTGTGTCTTCTGCATTTGGAGGAGGCCATGATGGAAGCCTTGCTGTATGCCAGAGAATCTACAAAAGATTTTCTATTTCATTCTCCGAGAAGCCGGGGCCCCAGCAAATGGAAATGCACGGGTGGAGGGATGCTACTATGGTAATCATCTGTTTGTAACAGCTTGTGAGGAAAATGGCAGCTTACAAGCAACACTTCCTCAGCAGCATTTTCCCTATCATGTACCATACTGTCCACCTGGGAACTGCAACAGCTGCTTCAGAGCTACATAACACCAAAGCACTGACACGTTAATACTAACAAACATCTTTGGTATTGGCAACAGGTCCAATTAGAAGATGGCCTTGGGAGAAGTGGTGAATATAGATAGGTTTTCACAGATCAGAGTGTATCTTTGTTCCTCATATTTTGTATTTTCCAGTCTGTGCCACTGTTATGGACTTTCCTTTGTGGGCTCCTTACAGAGCAAATCAGTGCTTTGTTCAGTTATTTATATGATAGGATGTGAACAAGGAGCATCGGATTTGTAATGATTTATGGGAGCAGATCCCATTTTCCCCTCTGACTTCTCTGAATTAGAAGGGAGTTTATAAAAATATGGTAAATGGCTACTTGCTTTTTACAAGCATCTCCTGAGCAGGCAAGAATAACCTGAGCTGAAGAACATTTAAGACCCTAACATCATTCCTAGAGAGCTAGGGTAGGGTGACATTAAAGTCTCTTGACAAGCCATGCCCATGCCCCAAATAGTCATACAGAAGGCTACCTGAGAGTCAGTGTTCTCATCTTCTACCAGTCTTCACTCAAATGCTAAAATACACTCATAAGAAGAGAAATCTCATCATAAGATGAGAAATCTCATCGTAAGAAGAGAAATTTAAAAGAAAGAAGACAAAACCAAACAGTAATAAAGCCTTCCCCGTTTCACAGCTTTATAACAAATGAACAACACAGGGAGAGTTTCTTTGGAAAAACATAAGCCTGGTAATCATACATAATGTTCAGACCACTGAAATGCAATTTCACCTGTAAGGGCTGTGGTCAGAGAATGAACAAATTGTCTGCCTTCCCTTGGAGTTGCCTATGCTCTTCCACTGTTACATTCACTCTGTCTTATGTAAATGGGAAGTGGCTGCTATCAAATGAAATAATAACAACAAAGAATTTCACTGTTGATGATGGTAAATCAAGCATAAAGAAGGTTATGTTCTTTTATTTTTCTTGCTTAATTCCCATGAAATTCAGGTGGCAGTACCCCAATTATTGTTTCATGAAAAGTGTAGTCTATGTGTTTTCCTTTTGCTACCGAAATATTTCCCCTGTTGATTCTTTGCAGCAATAATAAAAGCAGGCAGCGTTGTACTGAATGAAAAAGAAATTCACATAAATAAAAATAGTTGACATACACTAGGCCATGTACGGAGGCAACCAGAATTAGCCAGCACATCCCTTTTATAAAGTAGTCATTTAAAATATTCATAATGTTGTTATGTTGTTGATAGTGATGATATGTTTTTAGACACAGCTAGTTCCAGTTTACATTGACATACTGTCATCAATTATGCTTCACCATCTGTGGACATAATTAAGTTTACCCTTAAATTTGATTTTAGAACATATCATTCACAAGTGACTCTTGTTTACTAAACACACTTGGAATAAGTAAAAACTGAATAGCATGCTTTTTGAATAAACTAGAAATAATTTTGCATGCAGGCCTTAGGGCCATAAATGTGTATTTTACACATTCTCAATGTATAACACACCTGAGCCCTTTCCAGGATTCAGAAACTCACTTAAGCTTTGCATGCCATTGTCCAAATTTCATTTATACTGTTGTCATTTTCTATGATTCTAAATTGCAAAGAGGCCTTAAAATAGATGTAAAAGCCATTGTCACCATCTTGATAGTGAGTGTCTTACAGCTAAGAAGAACCAGAAAATATATATACTTTTATTCCAGAAGAAGTAAACAATATCTCACAAAATATTTTGTCGACTTTTCAAAATCCTGTGAAGTGCTGAGCTCCGTCGGAGGTATTTGACGGCATCTTTTGTGAAGTGCTCTAGGTCTAACAGATCATCATATGTATTCTCGTCCCTTACCAGATAAGCATAATATTTATAGTTAATGTAGGATTGCTTCCTGTTTGAACAATTATGAATTCGTGATTCACTTTCTGTGAATCTAAACTGTTCCTGAAGATTAACTGTTTTACTATATGTGTCTTCCTGTTAACATATTTGCTAAAATACACATGGAAATCACACACCACAGGGATTCAAAATCAGTCAAAGTGAATTCATTTAAAAATTCAAATGAAGAGCGGTGCATTTTTTTTTTAGTATTCTCCAAGCTCTGATCTTGTTAATATACTAAGAAGAAAACTAGCAACATGAAGAAGTTGCTTAGATCTCCTAAGTGGAAGCTTTTCAGAGGGAATGAGAAAATGAGACAAAAATCTATTATTAATGTACTATTCTGTACCACCAACCCAGTGTGGCACTCCTGACTCTTCTACAAGGTCAAAATAACAGAGTTGATAGCAAAACCATCAAAGGCCCCATTACCATGATGTATTAACACCTTTGAATCTTCATAGTATTTATCCATGCAATACCTCTGAGACATAAGAACATATCCTCATCCCAGTTTGCATAGGAGGAACTAAGACACAGAAACTAAAGACCACATTTCAAATTGTATACAGAAATTTAAAAATACAGGAGTTGGTAGGAAAGTAAAGAATGCCACACTTAATAGGCGAACGTTGACACACTTCTTGCCTGTGCAGAGACAGGGGAAACAGGCCAAAGAGAAATCACTGACCCCTGTCAAGCAGCCTTATGTGTAGGCTCTGTTGAACACCAGCTTTTCACATGGCTTATTTGGGCTGTTGAGCTTTGCTCTGTTTTTAGGCAGGACTAGGGTTTAGTGCTTTCTCAAATGCTATATAAGATATCAGGATAAAGGATATGGAGTATTAAAAAGGTACTGTTTTGAGTGGGAATTAATCAGCTGCATAGGGCATGGGAAGAGGGTGTAAACGAAGCAGTGCTCATTTTCTGATAGATCTTGAGTTCTGTGAGCCAGACAGATATCATATCCTAAACCTATCCTGACCTGTTTTTTAAAAAGCCTTAACACCCGTTGTGTGATGAGCAGTCAGATGAGAAGTAGGTTGAAAACTAAAAGCAGAGGCTGTAGGGATCCGTCTGAATTGGATGTCCTGCTACTTGGG
The DNA here is from genome assembly GCF_028500815.1 of Rissa tridactyla. NCBI lineage: Eukaryota > Metazoa > Chordata > Aves > Charadriiformes > Laridae > Rissa > Rissa tridactyla. The sequence goes on along the minus strand of NC_071466.1, from coordinate 38,446,995 downwards.
CCCACTTTGTCCTGGCACTGGGTAACATTCTCGGACATCTTCATGGCCTGCAGCACATCTCAGTCCCAGCAGGATGGGCTGTGCGCAGTCACTCCTGTCATGGATGCTGAGATTCTTCATAAACAATTCCCTAGCTGTGACTAGAAGTACATATTCTCTAGTTTGGCCAGCAATATCAGCTAAGAGTGGGAGGAAAAGTTGTGGAGGGACTGGAAAGAGAAACTTCAGACACTAGAGCCCCTAGAGACAGTGCAGCTGGTCCTGGCCGCAGCCAAGTACAGCAGTTCCCAGGACTGCTCGAACAATGGCTGAAAGCAAAGCTCTGTGGTTTTTTTAAATTTTTGGGGCCTGTGCCTCTGTTCAGTATACCATAACCACAACTATTCTGGCCCAGTTGTAAGGGAAGACTCATAATTTCTCCTAAACAAAGAAGCCTGAAGAGACTTCTAATGTCTCAAACACTCGCAGTACCAGGCCTTCTGCTCAAGGAACTGATAAGTCTAACACCTGCTTATCTCTGGTGTGAAAGAAAACTGGCGCCTGAATGATGAGTTTTAAAGAAACAGAACAGCCCATTTTTTTTCTCCTGTGAAGGACGAGCTGTTTCTCCAAAAAAGACATTATGCCCAGTGTTGACCTCTGCCTCATTGTCCATGAAATGTATATTAAAGTTCACAACCCTGCATATGCTAATGAAGATTATTGAGATCATGCTAAACATATGTAACTACAGCTCCCATCTCCCCACCCAAATCACCCTACACATCACCTGGGAGGGGGGGAAACCTGAGATGAAGCTACCCCCAGGAGTGGGTGAAAATAAAAGAAGGAAAACTTTCCCTGAAGAAAAGAAGGTTTATGACCTGGGAGGATTTTTCCCTGAAGAGACCCTGAAGAGCGTTTCTGTGACCCATGCTGACCGGAGTAATGCTGGAACCAGGACCGGTGATCTTTTATTTCTCTCCCTCTCGATCTCTCTCTCATTCCCTCCTTCTCTATCCCTTTGCTTCTTTTCTTTCCTTTTTTTTTCTTTCTTTTCTCTTTCTTTTCAAAGAAGTAACACAAGGCATACCATACCACTTGCCATAATTCATTGTATATCTGTCATTAAGTACCACTTGCCATAGTTTGTTGTATACCTGTTGCTAATTAACGAAATGCATACCTTACCACTTGCCATAATTTGTTACATACCTAACCAATCATCTAGTTAAGACCTGGTTACTAACATAATAAATGTTTGTACACAGACCTTGAGATTTGTCTCGCCTTAGTCTGCACTGCTGGGGATTTATGAATCTCAGTCACTTACTCCCCCAGCTCTTTTCTGAGTGGGACGTGACACCAGCGATGGGAGACCCCTGTGTTTTTGAAGAAACCTTCAGAAGACCCTGGTGTCCAGGCATAACTGTCTGGAAAACCTGCCATGGGCAGAAGTCACAGAGATGAGCATCTGTCGTGGTTTGGTCTGGACTAGCCACTGAAACAAAAGACAGATGCTCTTCCCCACCACTCTCTCCAAGGAGAAGAGGGAGAGAAAAAGAGACTTATGAGTTTAAAAGAAACTAAACTACCTTAATGAAATATTGATAAAAAGAAAAAATAATAATATATGTATAAAAATAAAGAAATATATACAATATATACAATCCATATTGAGCTCCAAGGATGACGAACACATCACCGTCAGGCACTGGGAAGTCCCAGACTGGACTAAGTGACACACGGGAACTGGATTCCATATCTGGTTTCAGTAACATGCGGATCAGGATCAATGGCAGACAAAAGACAGAGACCTCCTCAGACACCATACATTGAAGGACGAGGCTGACTCCTTTCATCCCTCAGCTTTTATACTGAGCATGATGCAGATGGGAGGGAATACCCTGTTGGTCAGTTTTGGGACACCTGTCCTGTCCGCTCCTCCCCACAGGTTCAACCCCTCTATGCTTTTCCGCTTTCAAACCTCCAACAGGGCAAATAACAATGTTAGCTGGCCTTGGTTGTTATAGCAATAAGTACAGGTGCAAACCTCTCTGCATACCATTCCTTGGTATAAAGTTTAAACTATTCTGTCTTGTCACTCTGGAAGCAGAATACTGTCTTCTATGCTGTTAATTTCAGAGTTCAGTTAGTTAGAAGAAGCTTAGCTGCAAAGTAAAATTACTGAACACAAAATTGTTTCTGTTTTACCTCAAACCAGGACAGCATCTGAGTATGATTTTGAAAAAAAAAAAAAAGTAGCAGAAAAGAGAGGTATTTGGAGCAAATGCTTATTCTGCAGCATGAGAAGCAGGTCTATCAGAGGTACTGTCAGTAGTGCTTAAGGCACCTGGGGGACATACCAAGGGAAACCTGCCAAGTCTCATAATAAACCACCTGAGGCTAAACACCTCCTGAAGCCTTACAAATATAAACCATTTGCACACAGCAAACATATGGCCAACTCAGTGTGACCCATCCTCACGTGAGAGGATTTTGGCCTGCAGTTAGGCAAACTTCCTTCCAAGAGTCTGAGAGATACAGCCAAGGAGGCAGTTTAGCACAGGATTCAGGGGAAGAGGACATGATATGGCAAAATGGCATCATCCTTACCCCAGAGAGAGCAAAGAAATGCTTGATTAGTACCTTACCGATAGGACTGTACTTCCTCTTTTATGTTTTTGTGGTTGACGTATCAGAAATAGAATGAGAGAAGACCTGACCTAAGTAGGATTTCTTATCTTTCTTTTACTGTTTACATGGGCTTTTAAAAATATTTCAATTTCATAACTAGCAATTTCACTATAAGAGAGAATTTCTTTTCATTTTTTTGAGTATTGTTGCATGGTTTTATCCTTTATGTTCTGAGGTTTATGATTTTGCATTTGGTAATGTTGTTTCTTCTTTAATTTGTCTGATCTCTAAAAATGGTTTATATATACCTACCCTCAAAGATGTTTACTCGCTCCACACCAGGATATTAATGCTTGAGCATGAGTCAATAATGGCATGCTGATGATAGAGACCTCTGAAAAATCTAGGTGTTTTTACATGAAGCCCTAAATATATACGGAAACAGCTACCTTTAAATACTAAAGCCATAACATTTTTTGGCTGCAATCAATTTGTGAAAAAAGATTAAATTTACTCAGTTCATATATGGCATGTAAAAGGTAAACAAAAGACTATTTAATTGGTAAAGTAAAGTCAAACAATTGTTAGTGCATTCTAGTCTTTAAATTCCTAAACCTCTCCTATTACGGGAAAGCAGGAAAAGGAAATCCCTCTATACAGATTAAGAGATCTGTAAACACCCATTGAGGATTAGCTGTTAATATGTGTTAAGAATGGATTCCAAATGCTCACAGACTTACTGCCTTTATGTTGCAGCAAGCAGAATTTTTTCAGTTGAGGTAGGCTTCATCAGGGACACTGTCTTCTGCTTTTTCCGCTAGCAGTCTCTGTTTTCCAGGGTTTACCATAAAGCATGTGTAAGTATGAGATACAGATATAGATAGGTTTGAAAGATACAGAGAGACAGGGAGAGATAGAGTACAGGTCATAACAGAGAAAGATCTGTTCAGAGGTTAATATTTTAATGCCTTGTGTTTGAAACGACAAACTAAAGAAAAGCTAAATGGAATTATTCTGCAAAAAATATATTTTGTAAAGTGAAAGCTGCTCTTTAGAGCAGGGAGTGACAAGGATGAAATTTCAGACTAATAGCTTAACTTCTCAACTCATCTTTCTGCCAAGCTTCTGTCATCACACCACCTTATAAATCAAGTCCAAATGAATCCCTCCTAAGTGAGGTTCTTCTCAGAAAAATGACAAGCTAGGATTCAGAGGAAAAATCCTAAAAGATCTCAGGCCTCATAGGATTTAATGCATCCATTGAACACTGAGGAGCACTTTAATTTGAATCTTACAATAGTGAAGATATCGCATAAAAATTTAGATTTTAGTACTTGATATAGCTTCTGGTCTTAAAGAGACTATTATCTTAGTTTACACTGGAAAGATGCTCTTTTAAAGTAAGTAAATGTAATGCGGGATGCAAAAATCAGGCTGCTTTCTATTTTTGCCTTGTTCATCCTCAAAAGAAATGAGGATTGTATGTTTGAAAAACAATTCCGGCTTTTCCAGTTGGTGTATGATCATCACAGAATCTACCTCATTCCTTTTGACTTTCAAAGGAATGCACATGGAACTGAACTGCATAGTAGTCAGTAGGGCATTCAGTATAGCAGTATGCAGCTTTGATTCAAAATACAATAAGCAAAGTTTGGAAGTGACTTGTAATTTTATTTTTCCCCACAAGAGTATAAATTTTAGTTAGTATGTGAGACAATGAAATCTTACAGGATATTTGTAGTTTTTACAAAGCAACTGTTCCATATTATAATACGATAGTGGGTTTTTTTCATGCAATGGAAAGATTTTTTTTTTATTATGTTTGCTTTAGAAGTCTCTGAATTTATTAAGCATCAAAGTCCTTTTACAGAAAAATCACTTATTCTATCAAAGAAATCCAGAACTCAATGAAGTCCACTTCATCTGAGTGTGAGATAACAGTCATACTGTAATTAGAAATATCAATTTAGTTGGCTAACAGAGTCAGAAGAGGTAAAATGCTCTTTTTTTTTTTTTTGACATAAATGCACACAGAAGTAACACACTAACTCTGTTAGGCAATGAATAAAAATAAAGGAGCTTTGATCGTAACTGAAAACATTGAGTCCCAATTATGAGAAAAAAACTATTTTCCAGTCACTGATTAGAGAAGTGTAGTGAATTAAACACCTGACACACTTCTCACTAATAAAGAAAGATTGATTTCTTTGTGATACCTACTTGGTCGAGTCACAGGAGGTCAGATGTTGGGTACCAGATGTATTCAAAGGCTCTTAGCTATGGAATGGAAAAGTATGGATTTGGTTTTGACCCTGAATGCAACACTTGTTTCAGAGCCTACTTTCTCTTCCCTAATGTTCTGTTCATCTCTAGGCTGATCCTGACCTTAGACACTTTCTGACACTATGTCAGATATTGTATTTACTGCTTCATAAATGTTTTACTTCAGCCTCTTTATAACACGTTACATTTAGATGATATCAAAATAGCTGTTGGATTTCCAAAGTTGCTAATTTAGACACGGACATTCTTAGACAGAAGAAAAGAGAAACATTTCTGAGAAGAATCATACAGAATATTTATCACCTTCAGATAGTTCATGAAAAGAACTCAAAAGTTCTCCTACCATATGACAAAAAATAACCATAGGATCCGTATGCATTGGTTAGGAGAAAGGAGTTGTAAACATTACATTACATAGTCATACAGCTATATTTATAATGTTTCTACTATGAAAATTATGAAGATTTATCATCAGCAGAGGATGACCAAGTGAAGGAGCACTTAAACAAACTGGATGTACGTAAGTTAATGGGGCCTGATGGGAGCTGGCTGATGCAATTGCAAGTTACCTGAAGACTAGAAGAGAACAAATATCACTCCTATATTCAAGAAGGGTAGAAGGAAGATTTGGGGCACTGCAGGCCAGTTGGCCTCCCCTAAGTCTCTGGGAAGATGGTGGAGAAAATCTGAAGGACAAGGAGGTAACTGAGAGTAATTAGCATGGATTTATGAAGGCAAAATTGTGCTGAACCGACTTCATAGACTTCTACAATTATGTGTAGAACTGGGACTCTTCAGCCTGGAGAAGGTTCAGGGGGATCTCATCAATGTATATAAATACCTGAAGGGAGGGGATGAAAAAAGGGAGCCAGACTCTTCTCAGTAGTGCTTATGGACAGGTTACAGTCAATGGGCATGAATTAAAGCATACAAAATTCCATCTGAACATAAGAAAACACTTTTTTATTGTGAAGGTGGTCAAATACCAAAACAGGTTGCCTAAAGAAGTTGTAGAGTCTCCGTCTTTGGAGATCGTCAAAAACCCAATTGCACATAGTCCCAGACAACCTGCTCTAGCTGACCCTGCTTTGAACAGGGGGAGTTGTTACTAGATGGCCCTAAGGGGTCCCTTCCAACCTAAATGATATAGTGATTCTTATTTCTGTCTCTAATATATCATTTATTTATTTGTTTGTTTGATTGTTTATTTAAATCACTGAGAATTAAAAAGCCTGTAAGAAGAAATGTATTTGAAATGTGGAAAGGAAGACAGAAGAAAGAAATTAAATTTAATAGGCAAGAAGTGGCAGTAGGCATAATGATAATTTAAATATTGCAATTAGAAGATTGTTAGGTGAGTAAAAAATGATGGTTTTAATGTTAACTGTTTTTAACAGGTTTTCTCTGAGGGAGTTGGAGAGAATGTGGTGGTACTCAGAGCTCTACTGCTGTGAAGGAATACAGCGTATGGTGTCAGCTGTACAGAGCAGCGAAAGTCTCCAAAGGTTCACTGCAGAGTTGTGAAACCTGTCAGTTTTGTCCTTCAGAGAAACTAGAGCTTTTAAACTCTGCCCTTCTAAAGCTGGATAATCTGGCACAATAAAAAGTCCATAAGACCTAACCACTAACTGCTTACAGGTTTGAAGAAAGATCCAGGAAAAGGAAATCAGAGGCAATAACTACCTGTCTTTTCAATCCCATTACAACTGGCTCGTTTCTGCAACTGGTCCTGTAACCTGCAAGCAAGGTTTCACTGGCTTGAGGGGATGAGAGGAGAGCAGTGGATATTGTCTACCTGGACTTCAGTAAGGCCTCTGACACTGTCTCCCACAAAACCTTCATAGAGAACCTGATGGTGTATAAGCCAGATAAGCAGAGAGTCTGGTGGGTTGAAAACTGGCTGAATGGCTGGTCACAGAGGGGGTAGCGATCAGTGGTGGGAAGTCTAGTTGGAGGCTAGTGGCTAGTGGTGTACCATAGGGATCAACACTAGCTCCAGTCCTGTTTTACATCTTCTTTAATAATCTGGATGATGGGGCAGAGTAAACCTCAGCAAGTTAGCTGATGAAACAAGACTGGGAGGAGTGGTTGATATACCAGAGGGTTGTGCTGCCATCCAGGGGGACCTCAATAGGCCAGAGAAATGGGCTGAGAGGAACCTCATGAAGCTCAACAAGGAGAACTGCAAAGTCCTGCACATGGGGAGGAACAATCCCAGGCACCAATATATGCTAGGAGCCATACAGATGAAAAGCAGCTTTGCAGAAAAGACTCTGTGTGTCTGGGTAGACACCAAGTTTAACAGGCACCAGCAATGTGCATTGCTGTGAAGAAGGCTAATAGCATCCCGGGCTGCGTTAGTCAACATATTGCCAGCAGGTCAAGGGAGGTGATCCTTCCCTTTATTCAGTGCTGGTGAGGCCATACCTAGAGTCCTGTGTTCAGTTTTGGTCTCCTCAATACAGAAGAGAGATGGACTTACTGGTGAGAGTCCAACAAAGGCTACAAGAGTAGCTCACATATGAGGAAAAGCTGAGAGGGCTCAACTGTTCAGCCTGGAGAAGAAAAGGCTCATGGGGATACTATCAATGTCTATAAATATCTGAAGGGAGGACTCAAAGACAGAGCTAGGTTCTTTTCAGGGGTGCCCAGTGACAGAACCAAAGGCAATGGGCACAAAGTGAAACACTTTCTATCTGAACACCAGGAACTATCAGATAGAACTATCTGTTCTATAGATAGAACTATCTGTTCTATCTGAACACCAGGAACACTTTTTACTGTGAGGGTGACTAAGCATTGGCACAGTTTTTCCAGAAAGGTGTGGAGTCTCCATCCTTGGAGATACTGGAAAGCTGTCTGGACATGGTCCTGGGCATCCCGGCTCTAGTTGGCCCTGCTTTGAGAAGGGGAGTTGGACCGGATGACTTACAGAGGTCCTTTCCAACCTCAGACTTTCAGTGATCCTGTGATTCTGTGAAAGCTCTGTGCCTTGTCCTGGACAAATGCTCTGCAACAGGCTAGCACACTCTAGTTCAAAATCAGATTCAAACAAATGTAGCCTATAAAAATGCATTATCTACTTTTGGACTTGGTCCACACAATAAAAAGCAAATCCAAATTTTTTTGGTAAACCATTATGTGGCCAACTCTTAAAAAACAAAGATCTAGCATAAATAACTAAAAGAACTCAAACATCTGTTATGCCATGGGAAGACATCTTTGCATACCATCATCATCATTTGCTGGTTTATAACAACAATAGCGATTTTGTGAAAAAGTGGCATTGGTTTCCTAACTCCATACAATAGTCCCACAGGCCTTAGAAACTATGATTCTGGTAACAGTTCATGAACATTCAGTTTAAATCTGGACATCTGCGCAGTTCTACCATATATTCATCCCTTTGTTACTTATTATTCAACACAAACCGTGTATATAAATACAAAAGAATGTAAGAACAGCTGTACTGGATGAGGCTGAAGGCCCATCTAACCAAGTATACCATCTCCAGCAGCAGCTTAGAACAGATGGTTAGGGACAGGGTAAAAGGAGCAGGGCAAGTGTTAAATGACTGTTTCCCTCTTGCTTTCTGCAGTCAGTGATGTAAGAACTTCATGAGTCCAAAGTTTCATCTGGATGATAATGTGTAATATTTATCTGTAGACTGATCTTTTAGCAATTTGTCTAACTCCATATTGATCTCTGAGATGTTTTTTTATTTTGGAAAATAAATGTTATAATTTAATTGCAGGTTTTGTGGAAAATATTTCTAAGCATTCTGACTAAAAATTCTACATGGCATCCCTAGTTATGCAGTTATCAGAAATTCAGAATTATCATTTCCAATTCATCTTCTCAGTGCCATTCTTGATTAGCTCTACTCTTTACCTCCTTTGCAAGATAAGCAATTGTAATATCAATTGTTTCTTCAAATGGAATTCATCCCACATACCAGATAATCCTTACTGCATTTTGTACCAGTTACAGTTCTACATGAACTAAAGATGGGCTGAGAGGAACCACATGAAGTAAGATGACACACCCTGCATTACGTGCATGACCAATTGTCATTTCCTCTTCATTTTTCCTCTAGCTCATAATTTTAGATTATTTCATTGAATTTTACATGTGATTTTTAATCACCTTTATATTGTGTGGCCTTGCCTATGATTAAACCTAATCTACTTATGCTTACATAAATGATTTACGATGCTGGAAGATTTGAGTTACCTTTTGATACACATTTATCAAGTGCTGTTACCCCTCAGTAACCTGGACAGTACATTGTACAAAAGCTCACCGATCACTAACTGGGCCAGCTATGACTGTCTAATTGGGAGATAGATAACTTATCACCTAATAAACAGTCTAGCTGATTAAGGGGACACTTTCAGCCCACTCACCTTTCGGTTTACTAGTTCATTTAACAATTGGTAGCTTAAAATAGCCAGGCAAATACATTTTCACAATAAGAATATATCGTTATTCCAGTTTAAAGTCATACCGTAAGAGCAAATACAGTGACACCGGCTCTCCAGACATTAGGTGTATGATTTTATTGCAAAAAACTACAGGTTTTACTAAATTTATGAGAAATCTAAATATGCAAAGCTACAGGTAAGCAAAGCTATTTAAATGTTGGGTGTAACTGCAGTGGAGTCTGAAACCCTGTGCTCTTTCTCAGCTCCTGGGTAGTTTCTTGCTGTTACTAGACTAGGACCTTTTTCTGGTTTTATCTCCACTCTCATACCCTCATCTTTTCTTCTATATATGTTCCCATTTGCTATGTAAAATCAACATCTGACGTCCAGACAGAGGTTCTGTCATGTCCAACAAAATGCCAGCTTCGTCCTCACTTTTTGCATTTGACTATCACTTGATACTGCTTCCTGCTTCTTTGCAACTTTCAAGCTGTCTCACTGTGGTTTGTACTAATACTGTATTAATCTAAATGCAAGTGATATATTTTTTAATACAGATGCAACTTTTGTTCCTAATTTCTCATCTGGAAGCTAACGAAGCATTGATTCTGGAATCTCAACTTTCCTTTGTTTTATTCAATGTTATGTGAATGAAAAGAGTACAGCAGTCACTTAGGAACTTTGAGGAGGAAAAGGAAAAAACAATCTATGAACCACAAAAATGTACGACTAACTTCTCAGAGTTCATTATGCAGTATTTTTACCCTGCAATCTGGATAATAATGCTGAAGCCTTTTAAGCCATGTATTAAAATAGGCTATGTAAATATCTATAAAATAAAGTCAGTAGAGAGTACATATTGAAAGCACTTAGGCTCATGAAAACCTTGGTGATCTGTTGCTATGCGATTTGGTTTCTATGAAGTCTGCAGAGTTGGTTTTTTTTTAAATTTTATTTTATGGCTAAAGGCAGGCAAAATCTTGAATAAGCTCACAACTGGGAGACAGGATTAAAGTAATTTTAAAAGGTTGGATAAAATATTAAAATAGAAAAGGAAAAGCAAACACACGTATAATTCCCAGGACACTTTGGAATATTCTCACTGTCAGGTTTCTAGAAGAATATTTATTCAGTAGTCAGAATTTACTTACATTAAAAATCGAAAGCTGACAAACAGCTCCAATCACATGGTCATGTGCGAATACAGTATGATTATTTCTGGATGGAAGGAATAAAAGTCTCCAACTTATAGGTATATTTCCAGAATCTGATGTGGGACAAGCTTTTGATTCACTGTTCTGCAGCTTTACAAGAGTGTTATTTGGTATTTGGAGCTTTCCCTAACCTTATTGTTAATAAGGTTACCAATGCAAAGCAATCAGTTAAGCCAGTTCTTGCGTTTGTTCTGTAAGACAGCAGAGGTACTTCATCAGTGTATCTACACACATACATGACATTATTTACCCTGGCACTGTGTTGAATTCCTGCATCAGGACCATCGACTGTTTACTAACATGGATACCACAGGATCCTGGATAGGAACTCCATAATCTCTCTTCAGGTACATGATTAAGTAGCAAATGACACCCACCAGCATCTGGTGAGCTGTCAGGTGCCAGAAGGTGTTTGTAGTGGTAATTTGGCCATCTGCAATCTGTGTTGTCAGTGCATTGTAAGTTATCACTGTCTCAGGCAATATTAACTTGCAATGTTCTTCTGACATTTCTTCAGTGGGTTGTGAAGCAGACATATGGTACAAAATACTTCCTAGCTGGCTCCTCCCACCTTTCCAACAGCAATGACTTCTGTTGCTTATCAGTAAAAGTACTATAGATTGTGCTCAGGTTTCTCTTCAAGGTACTTTAGCATAAATACTGCTCAGATACTTATACTCTGGTTTAGGTATTCTGAGTCACTTTTGTGACGCGCTTCCACATTGTGCAACACACAAGACATAGGAACATATGGCCCACTGTAATAACATATTTTGTAAATTACTTAGCAATTATACCTGAAGTTACCAAGTAGTTCAAAAGCAATTACCTTATAACTTGCTCTCAGATTCTTTAATAAGGCTTTCAGTTTATATGGAAAAATAACTAGGTGATTATTTTGTGGTTATATGGTCATTAAACAATGGTTAAATAATTAAGTTTGGTTTTTGTTTTTTGGGGGTTTTTTTGCAAAACAATGCATCTAGCTAACAACTTCTGTGCCAATGTTAAGTAAAACAACTAAGGTACATTTTGAATTACAGAGCTCACAAAAGAAATGTCAGATGACCCTTGACTGTAATTAGTTTGGACTATTATTGCTGTCTATTCTTAGTGGATCTTGTAAAAAATACTTCTTTTGTTGGAGCTTTTCTTTAATTGTTGTAATATGTTTTCTTATAAAATTAATATCACACCTAGAAACTGCTTAGAATTTAGAACAAAATAATGAAGACAGGAATCCTCCAACCACTCATTTGCAGTGGAAAGCTTAACTGACCATAACTGTGGATATATTAATGTAACATTGCAACTAGAGGAAAAATTACCTGATGGATGCAAATACATTTTTATTTTTAGACCAACAGGTTCTAATATGGAGAATTAGCATGAGAAGATAGGAGTCCTAATGACAAATATATTGTGCATTTATTTAATGGGAACTGAACAGTTCAGGGAATCACTAATAGTATTCAGAGGCTTTCATCACTGAGTCACTAGGCTTGAATCTGGCCCAGGTCTGCAATGACTGAAAATCATTACGATTTGATAGTTCTTCAGTGCCCTATGCAAAATGAATGATGTTCTTACTCTGAAACTGATCGTCATTAGAAAAAATTACTACCCACTGGAGAAGAACAAGATAGATAAGTAAAAGTATGGTAGGAAAGGAGGTTATACAAAAGTAAGATTCGTTATCATAGAAAAAGAAGGGGTTACATGTGGTATATCAGTTAAAGAATATTAAGAATATTAATACAGACATTATCAAAAGCTTTCCTTCGGAAACATTTTATTCAGGCACAATAAGGTGTCTCTTCTTGTTTTCTTTCTTCTTTGCAAAACAAGTTATAAAAATAGTTCTGCCTTTTTGTCCTTGTTGAAAACAAACCAGTCTGAAAGTCTGGTTTCATTAGTTTTAGTGCCATAATCCAAACTAATAAGCAAACTCCAATTGTTCCTAAACCTGTAATGATTAGTTCAGCAAAATGGAATTAGCACTTAACTTCATTTGGAACATTTAAAGCTACTTGTAAATCTGGCATATTTGAGTGGTGACAAAGAAAAAATAACACCTTTTTTTTTTTCATTTTCTCTTTATTTCTTTCACTCATTCAATCCAATATAAATTGTTATCTGCAAATATGTTTGTAGGATTTTTTTTCCCAATTTTTGTGGCTTTTTTATTTTCTGTTTGCAGCTTTGCAATTTTCCAACACAATAGAAATTTTAAACATTTTAAGAGTAGTAATTCTGTCTACTGATAAGTGAATAACAGGTTCTATGTATGATTTATTATCATTTAGTCTGTGGTAAAATGGAGGAAAATTGAAAGACAGAATGTATATAAATCACAGAGTTGTTGATTCCTTTAGGAAAGAGGAAAAGAATCACAAGAAAGGAAAATGGTGTTGCACTTCAAACATTGGAAAATATAATAATCTTAAATATTTCAATGTTTCATGAAGATTTTCCTTATCTCCATTCACCTCTATGGAATGCTTTGCTGAAATCAGTTCAGCAGTTTCTTTATTCTAGAGAAAGTCAGTTTACCAAATAAAAAAGAACACAAAGGCAGAAACTTCTACAAAGTTAACTCAATGGGCATTAGTTATTAAGATTCATATGCTTTATCTACACACTTAGTGCATCATGGAATGTACTGCCATCTCAAATGGGCATTTTATTATTCCTTACTGAGTAACTTTTCATGTTTCTCTTTCTCCTTAGCCTGTCTATCAGCATTTCAGTACAAGCTCCTTCAAACTCATTAAAAGAGCAAAACCAAGGACCAAATTTTCTCCCAGAGTCCAACATGGTGTAAAACAGAGAGGGGAATGTAAACTGTCTTACTCATATGTAGAAATTTTCTCTGCTGCAGTACTCCAGCTGTATAGGGGGTGTACATGGTGCTTTCCTAAGGTACCCACACTTGGAAGAAGATACATAGGTGGAGTAGGTCACAGAAGTAGCTCTTGACCTTGCACGTACAGGTCAATGTCTGCAGCCTTCACAGGAAAGATAAAGGCAACATAAGCTCTTTACTTGCTAGATCTGATGTGCTGACTTTCCCCTAATTACATCCAGAATTTAACTCGAAGTGTTCAAATAGCACAGTAATATGAGCTCAGTTAAGATAGAACAAATTACTGTAAAATAGAAGAAATGAACAACAAAACCACCACCACCAACAACAAAAGCCATACCATTAGTTAAAATCTAAACAGTAGGATGAATTGTCCTTTAATTCTTGGGAAAAAGCAGAGAGCACAGCTAGTAGGGAATTACTGCTTTCATTCTTTCTTCAATGCCTAAGGGACTCTAAGCAACATGGAAGAGTTAGCTTCCTAAAATCAATTACATACAGAAAGAGACTTTATTATAGATATGTGGGAATATTGTTGATTACACAGACTCCAATGGGAACCTAAATTATAAATAAATCCTTTATCACTATATTATACTTTCTTACAAGGCTTATATGAAGTCATCCTATAGAACACATTATGTCTGGATTTTATAGTCAAATATTATATAAGATTTATTTTGAAGACTGTACATATATTTGACACAAAGAAATGTGAGAAGTACTACATTGAATAAAACAAATCTGCTATCAGTAAAACTTTATATAATGTAATTCTTTCAAGAGGAAGATAGAAAAATGTACATCCCTATAATACATTTGCAAAATTTTATTTAGTTCCTCTAAAGGAAAGCTTGCTTGTGTATCTTTAATGATTTTTCCAGAAACATTTTTACTGATAGATACTATGGGAAGTATTCCTGGTTTCCACCTGTATTTGTAGCTGTATTATCTAGGGCCAAAATCTGATGATGTAAAAGCAAACGGTCTGATTATGACAATTGTAGCTACTTAGAGAGAGTAGGGACATTAAAGGGAGTTACGTGTACAAGAACTTCTTGTGCAACTTTCATCTGATCAGTGTTCAAACTGTGGGCAAATTCAGCTCTTCAGAAAATAGATAGTTCCATCAGTGCAGCAAACAAAATATACTCGAAGTAGTCCAACTGCATTCATTAATTCCCTAAAAACTTCAGACTTGTGCAATTCAGGCAATATTCAGGTAATTTACTTCCATGAACAAAGGTTGAATTCAGACCACCTACTGTGCTGTCTCAGGTAAAGCAATTTTTCACTGATTTGTATCACCTCCTTTGCAGACCTTTGGGCCCTGGCTACAGTGAATGAGAAGAATATTAAGAACTGATACTATTCACAACAAATACAGTCGTTTTTGTTTTGATCTAATATGCTGCACACAAATTACAGCTGCATCAGGAGTGCGCCATTATAAAAAAAAAATCCCCTAACTTCATAGCAGATAACAATTATGCTGATACCTGCACTGAATGATGTCAACCAAACATGTCCCTGCCCTCAACTGTCGGAATCTCTAACAAGATGTAAGGGACATGGCAAGCAATGACATATACATCGTATGGTATCTTCTGAATCACCATAATAGCTACAAGCTGGCTAAAAATCTTTTGCTACATTAGCTCACTGAATAGGTGTTCACCTGAGAAAAATAGAACCCTTTGGTTAATCATAGATTGAGAGTTTTGAGAAGGGAAATACCATTCGGTTGCTCTTTCTTGTAGTCAATAGGGTGATTCTGACACTAGTGAGACTCTTTGGATCAGTGGGTTACCAACAATAGCAAGTATTTCAAAGGAATGTTAATGAACATATTCAGATAAAGAAGAAGAAAAGAAGTACTTCTTTTATTGAATTTTCTAAAACAGCTCTAAGAAATATTGTATACAGTAAAACCTTTTCAATTAAACAAATGAAAAGCTTTTATTAATGGGAATCAGTAGTCATTATAGGTTAATAGGATTTAATAGTTGTTTGGACATTGTTGCTAGTAAAGTAAAGAACCCGGGCGCTAAAACATGCTCCCAGGAAAGACACTGGCTGTACAGCAACCAGTTGGAACAGGCCGATAGGAGGTGCTCTTGACTTTCCTCAGTGACCTGAAAAAATACAGTATGAAAACCTAACTTTAGTCTATGACTTCAGACTACATCTTGTCTTAGCTACGTAGAGAACATGAGCAGCTATACTTGGCAACTCCTGTTGAACAAATCATAGCTGGCTGGACTTTCTGGAGTCCAGAGTGTCAGCTTTTCCTATAGCCTTGAAACCCAAAGATGAAATCTTTTAGTATATTAAACCACTCATTCTTTCTATTGACTTCTTTTCATTGGATCTCGCTAAATCTTACATGCACTGAAGGATGTAATTCTTGTAATTTCTTAATTTCATGTTAAATACATGGTTCATTTTTACCTCTTACTTATTCTTCTGGCACAGAGGAAGGGCTAATGTATGTTTTGGGAAAAAAAAAGACTTGTTGCTATAAACAAAAGAATATATACCTAATTGAGGATAGGACTCAGATAGATGCTGTTAGAGCAAGTTACAATATATCATGATGAATCTGATACTAGGCAGAAGACTTGGCAGTTGAAGATTCAGTGGCTGCCACATACTGTAGCTCTTCTTTACAGCATGGAACTTTCTGAGGACAGGTATACTGAATACTATGAGGCATAGAAATTTAAAGGAATTAAAATAAGTCTTTTGTGCATTGTGTAGACAAAAAAAAAAAAAGTGTAAATCTATTCACAGCTTTTAATGTCTTGAAATTCTACAGCCTAAAATGAGCATACTGTCTCAAATGTCCTTGACATTCAAAAGCTCCCCTAAATAAACTCATTGCCAAGTACTATACATTTTTTAAACTGCAGCCTTTCTGTAGATATGTCAATAATACCAGCTAACTCCAATTCATGGGGAGAAAGTGAGCACTTCTGCTAAAAGATTCAAGGCAAAAGCACAAAACAAATCATTGATTTCCATGCCCTGAGAACTAACCTGACAACTAATTTTTCTTCATGTTCTTATTTGGCTCTTTTCCCCCCTTTCACAATGAGACAAGAGTGGAATACGCACTCATTCATTGTTTGAAATATTTGTTGACTTCAGGGAGTGTAGATTCTTATTTAAGTATACTACTTAAAAACTCGTTGACTTTCTGTCATCCCTTCAGTGCATGTTTTAAAAATATATGCCTTTACTAAAGCTAAAGAAATAGTTCTATAAAGTAAGCAGACTCCATAGGCTCATATTTCTGAGTGGATATATATGTTTTGCTCTCTCTTTTTTTCTTTTCTTTTTCTTTTTTTTTTCTTTTTTTTTTCTTTCCTAATTACACTTCCACACTCCCCTTCTTTCAAGCTGTGTTAGTGAAGGTATAGGACCCTCATCATATGCTTATTCATGAGTAGGTGGAATTTCTGTTCTTTGGAAAACATATTTTTGGACATAATCTATACAGAAAACTGAGGCTTCATGGTTCACATCATTGCAATACAGCATCCCACAGTAGAATGCTCCTAAAAAGGGTTTTAGACATTATTTTTGAGCTTAGGAACCTAGGGGACATTTCTTATAGAAATACAGGTAATAAAACTAGATAATAATCACTCAAACCAAATATTAAAGATGAAACATAAAATTCAGATAATTCATTTCAAGAAAGTTTGTTTAAAATAATTTCTAAAAAATCTCTTATTAATATTTTATAGTCCTTGTGAATAACTGATTTCTTTTTCTGATTCAGGTTTTCTGGGATTGCTGATGCTTTTCTGAAAAAAAACCTCTTTTTTGGATAAAGGACTTCATGAAAGTTTCATGCAATAACTTGTTGAAAGTTTCTGAGTGATAAACCATGCTAAAACATCCCCACTACTAGAAGAAGCGTTAGGTACTGAAAACTACACAGCTATAGAGCAGAGGTTCTGCACAGAAAACAAGGCAAGTGCTTGAAGGTAATAAGAAGTGACAGTGAATGTTACAGCACTGTCTGAGTTTTCTGTAGATGATAGTTACTTATTATGAGCTAATGCACAACATGAACATTTTGGATGTGAAAAATAAATGTGTGTAAATTAAAATTTACCTTTTATACTGACAGTGTGGCATGCTTATATGTTTCTGATTAAATATACCAATGGATGGAGAGTCTCTTTTATGCAAAAATTTCACTTTAAACTGGAGACTTGATCTTGCAATTGCTATTCAAATCAAAGTTCCAATTAATTTCAGCAATCAAACTTTGGAAAATTATGAACAGTATGTAGTTACAGTATGTAGTTTTTTCTTTACTGCTAACTTTTATTTAAGGAGATTTCATTTATTAAACTTTTCCACATAATGCAATTTCTAAACCTATTTGAGATCCAGAGTGCAGGGACAAATAGAGACTTGAATATAACCTGAGCCTTCTGACCTCTGCCATTTTTCCAGGGCAAACATATAGCAAATTAAGGTTCTTAGTATCTGAAGAAATATGTTTTTGGTTTGTTTTTTTTTCTTTTCTTTTTTTCGTTTCTAGGAGACAAAAGCTGATAAGCAGAAAGCAGCAAGGAAGCTTCAAAAGCATTAGCACTCCTAAAAGAAGCTAAGAAAGAGAGATTTTGGTTTATTATTCACTTAAAGAGACTTCCTGCTGTGGAACTGTTTCCTCTTGCTTGATTATGCCTGTGTTTAAAGAATTTACCTTGTATATTCATTGTAAATAAATAAAATTGCTGATTCACTTAAAAACATATCTTCGTAATTCATCATTTCCCCTCAGAAAAAAATACTAATATGTGACAACATTTTGACAAACTAAGCGGGGATTTAGTTGTATAATGGAAAGAAGAACATAATGAAAAAATATGTTTTTCCATCAGCCTTTTTAATTAAATATTAGCATAACAGTAGTGATATAGTCATAAAGATAAATGGCCTAATTGAAACATTTTTACATTTTTTTAAAAAATTGACAATATATAGACAGTACAAGGTCATACGTTACTCAGAAACACGTCTACTCCTCCTCTTTTAGTCCCAAAAGATCTGATTTATATACTGAGATTTTTTTTTTTTTTCAAAATTCAAAAGGGCTTATTCATGAAGCATTGGCCTATATAATAAAATCCAACACAAGTTAACGAAAGACAAGACAAACTCAAAAACTTTGATACAATTTATTACTTTAGCTTGGAAAATTATGCCATCGCTATCCTTAAACATTTGAAAGATGTTACTGCTACGGCGAGAATACTCCCTTATCTTTCCCATTTCATGATGATTTTAGATGATGTAGCCCCCTCACAGTGAATGGGTGAACACTGAATCAAAGGAAGCCAAGAAATGAACAACATTTTCAGAAACTTCTCAAGACCTTTTGAATATTTGATGAGGTCTGTCTCTTTGGGTGTATGAGAAAATTAACCTGATTTTGCAGGACATCTCTTAAATATTACAGTGATGGACACAGAACTGAAACGTAGGGTGCAAAGTGCATGTGTTGTATAGGATTTTTTATTATTCTTGTTATAACTATTATTTCTGATAATTTGATTTCAAACATTACAGTTAAGCAGAAATATTCTACGGAATTTATATGTCAGACCAAAACAGCTTGAAAGTTAACTGTTTACCAGAACTGGCCACAAACTAGCTACAGAGAAAGAATTATTCACAGGAATTATTCACTGAATGATTGTGAATAATGAGCTAATTTAGGAAAATCACAATCTGTTCATGGACAATTTGTGAGACGAAGAGAGTTAAAATTCATCAACTAAATTATTTGTTATAAATTATTCACCAAGCTCTAATGAGCACCCAAAAATATGGTTGCTTATCTGAAACTTATTCAAATTATCCAAAGTGCTTCTGTCTGTATAAGAAGGCCAGAAATATTCTTCTGTACTTTTCAATATCTCATGACAGTGTTTTCATTTCACTTGTGTTCCAAGCTAAAATATGAAATACAGAACAGTGCAAAACTAAGAGATAATAAAAAAGATAAAAAAAACCCCAACCAACAAACCCTATTATTTCACATCTAAAAAATCTTTTCACTGATTTTAATTCAAGCTCATGGTGAAACATACTACGCTTTAGTTCATTCTTTTAATGCAATAATTTACATTTCTGTAGTTCAGCCTTCTGATGCAGAGATATCTAATAAGACTGACTGACTAACTGAAAATGTTATTGGAAAATAAATTTCCATATTTTGTATTCCCTCCAGTATTAATTTGGCTTTCTAAGAAAAAGATGCTTCACCTGTTGCTGTCTTTGTCCTTAATAATACTGCTTTTACTATATCTTTTCAGTCACTCCACACATAAACAGTGAATACATCACTTTTCCCCTTTATCTAGGAATGCTGACAAAAATGTTTTTGCAATTTGTGACTTTTATTTATATCTGGTTTACAATGGCTATGAAAAATAATAAGTACCACATTACAAACAATGATGTTTCTCAATTTCAATTAAATGAATCAGACTAACTGCTTAAAGTATGTTGGCTATTAGATAAAGCATAAGCACTCTGTGCACATCACATGCAGGTGCAACTATATCTGCAGTGAGCAGTGAACAAGCACTGCAATAAATAACATTCTAAGTATTTTGAGGTCAGACTTGAAAATTGATGAAGACGGTTAAGAGATTTTAATTGATTTTAAAGGGAAACTTATGGGTCGAGATAAATGTGGTTTAATAAGGAAAAGCAAAGGCCGTGTGTGGAAGCAAAGAAAAAAAAAAAGGAGATTTATTGTCTACTTCCAATCAGCAGGTGATGTCCAGCCACCTCCCAGGAAGCAGAACCTCAGTACACATAACAGTTGCTTCAGAAGACAAACACCTTAGTAACAAATGCCCTCCACACACACACATACACATCCCCCTTCTTTTAGCTTTTATTGCTGAGCATGACATCATATGCTATGGAATATCTCTTTGGTAAATTCGGATGAGCCCAACCTCTTGCCTCCCTCTAGTCTACCAGCCCTAGGTCTAGGTTGGAGAGACAGCCTTGATGCTGTGTTAGCATTGCTCAGCAGTAGCCATAACATTGGTGTTATTAACACCATTCAAGCTACAAATATAAACCACAGCACTATATGGGCTGCTATGGGGAAAGCTGACTCCATTCCAGCCAGGTGCAATACAGAAATTTATCTTACATAGTTTCAGCCACTTAACAGAGGGCAATTCATTTTATGTAATTTTCTATATCTATAAGCTTAACTTTGAGCTAGTCTCCGTAGGTTCCTTTCACATTCAATGATAAGAAAAAGGCCTGTTAAGAGGCTGATTTGTCAGATGTATTTTAGGTGTCCTTTTTTAGTATAAGATTAATTGCCTTAAAGAAGTGCACACTGCTCTACAGTGGCTAGAGAAGCACTCTGGATTGATTATCTCAGGCCTAAGCATCTAACTTCTAGACACCTATGATAAAGGACATGTGTCTCACTATAAGCTGAGACTGTAGTTTCCTTAATTCTTTTTCTGTAGTCAGTGGAAACAGAAAGCGGCTCATCTAGAAAATTACTTGAGAATTTAGCTGATCTGACTAACATCTGAAGATGGGTTTTTTCTCTCTATTGACCTTATGGTAACACACCTTCTAAATGAGGAGCTTCAGTGATATACAGGTTGTAAGAGAAAAATGGTGTAGAAACACCAAGCTTCACAGACTCTCAGCTAAGTTTCTAAAGTTTGTTAAGTTAATGTGGGCCTAAGTAACTGAACTTTGACTGCATTGGTGGATTTTTCTTTCTGTGAGATTGCACACACAATATTTTTAACTTGTTCCTCAATGGTTACTACCTATTAGACTTCTGGAATTTTGGTGGGGTTTTGTTTGTTTGTTTGTTTTTTCCCAACCTAGATTAAGAAGAAAAGAGGTTCAGTGCTGCAATTACTTATATACACAAAACCACTCATCCTAGAACACTGATCTAGTTCTCAGTGAGCTTCAGATTTAGGCTAGCATTCATCTCTGTCTTAGTCACCTAAATGTACGATTCCTGGTAATGAGTTTGTTTTCCAAAAAATACCTGTTTTCACTAGAGTGAAGCAGGTATTCCCAAAGTACAACTCACATCATGATGAAATCAGAGGCAGGTAGACAAAAGCCCTGCTGATGTGCTTAATGTTGACTCAATGTTTGTACTGATATACAAAGTCTACGGTAGTAGTTCAGACTTAGACACCTAAATTTTAGATGTTCAAAATGAAAATAATCCTACTTTTAGTGTTTTGTTTTGTAATTGTATAAAGGGAAGAATACCGCTTATTTGTCTCACCAGACTTCTGTGAGGAAAGAGTGAGGACAGAAGCTTATCAACACACAAGTAATACAGATTTTCCCACTATCATGCCCCTTTCTAGCTATTTTGATAAACTTCCCGTAAAACAAGCCATGTATTCTGAAGCATGCATACTTCTGATTTCTCCTATAAGGTTCTAATGCAATTGTGAGACAAGATAATTCTGTGCATCTATTCCTTACTATGATAAATTTAAACACTCAGTTGAGAGAAATAAGGATGTCAAAAAAAAGGTGAATTTTAATGTCATGATCTGGAACGGGAATAATTGCCACCCTGGGTAATTGCTAGACCTTTGTGAATGCCCAGATTCTATTGAAACTTTCAAAAATTGTGACAGAAAAGCAGAAATGTTTGGGGTTTTTTTTGAGCAATAAACAGATTTCTTTGTATTGAAATGCAGAACACCTGGATGAAGAATGGTAACATAGAGGGAAGCTGAAGGAAATCGGAAATTATCAGCAAAAATAAAGATCTTTTCCAGAATAAGAAAGAATTTTCAAAATTTTCCAGAAGGAAAAAAATACAGGAGAGATTTTTCCAAGCTCTAGCTCTTCTAGTTCAGTTATGATTTCTATTTCTAAGTTAGATAATGAGAAACAAATGAAGGGAGTTGACTGAAACCCACATTAATAAAATTGATTTTTCCGAGACCCAGAGTAGATCCACAGTTATAGCTGTTGAACCTGGTGCAAGAATATTTTATTCAAACTTTCTACAAATGGAAAACAACATCCTCACTTTCAATTATCTCATTTATGCTTTGATCTATATTTAATTATAAATAACTATGTAAGGACGGATGACTACTGGTTAAGTAACAAACTGAAGACTTAGGAGATAAAAATTCAACCTAAATGCCATATTTTACCTAAGTAATCTATGGTAAAAATATGATATATTTTTCTATCTCTTATTTTTCACCTTTAAAATGAGGCTATTGACACTTCACAAGGACATTATACAGGTGAGTATTCTGTGGCATTCAGATATTACTGTGATAGGGCAATATAAAGATAGATAGATAAGGGTTGCGTAATACAGCATTTCTACAGTAACTGCTCAGTATCACTGTTCCCACCTGGATTCTGCAAAATACATCACTGTCTACTAAATCTTATACTCTTATATATGCCAAAGATGAATAAATAAGATAAAGTACCTCTCACTGCGTAAACCTTTATTTGGTATCACTTAGAGCCTTGCAAGCTTTCATGTAAAACTTTTCCACTAAAGTAATAATTGTGTCCTACAGTTTTAATTTTGTGGCTTATTAGTCAGAGCTCTACAGTAAGCATCACCATCATTTCTTCTTTAATTGGGAAAAGTGAAAATTTTATGGAAATTATAAGTCAAAAATGTTTCACCCGTATTTAGTTCTTAATTATAAGCAGCATAAATACAGAAGACCTCAAGTCTTAATGTATTTTACAAAGGCACACAGAGGGATGGGCTCTGTAATAGAATTCATTTTATATATACATACACTTGACTTTCCTAGACAACTACTATTGAAAGATCAACGTCTTAGTGACTACAAATTGTTTTGTAACTTGACTGTTGAGTATCTCATTATACAAATAATGCTGAACTTCTTTTTTCCTTAAATCTGTCTAAATAATTTTGTTATAACAGTTTTATTTCAGTAATTCTGACACTGGATAAGCTCATCGTGATTATGTTTCAGAAAGCTGTAACAGTGATAAATTGTGCTTCTATTTGCTTTAGGATGATGTTTATGTAAATGGACTAAAGAAAGCTAAACTTTAATTGGAGAAGTTAATTCTTTAATGAAACATTAGAGGAGTTTGCTCACTTTGAGCTCAATTAACACTGTAATTGTTGAATATAGTTGGGCTGATAATACAACTTTAAAACAATGTGAGAAGGGCATATGCACCTTCTAGGTCTTGTGCTGCTGATTATGCATATCACAAATTATGTGTAAATAATGGGCACATTACCTGCTCTCTAGCTGTCCAATCTACCTCCAAATCTTGGTTCTGTAATTATCTCTCTCTCTCTCTCTCTCTCTTCAGGAAAGTGCTATTTTTCTGGGGTTTATATAACTGTATTAGGCTGCAGTTCCCTAGCACATCACACAGTTAATCTCACCATCTCCATTGAATTGAAAGGAGAGACATGAATGCACGTGTGCCTATCCAAATCTTGCATTATGACTTCCTAAGAAGTTTTATATCCATTATGGTTACATGAATACATATATTCTGTTTTACCCTGCCTATAGTAAAATGTTGGATGTATCCAGAGCTTAGGTTAGATTTCTCTTTTTTTTTTTTTTCCTAAAAAACATGCAATTAACAGATTTTGTCAGTTCTTCAACATGTGTCATTAGGCAATCAATTCTTTACATGGATTCTCACCTGGATTTTCAGCTGGATATCAGGTATTTGCAGTGGTTCATCAGTCAAGTCACTGACAAGTTAATGGCTGTGTTTTCATCTTATAGTACTTTGCTTTCAGTACTGTGACTAGGCAAGAAGCTGCCTGATTTGTTTGATTTGATTGGAACAGATTCTGTTCTGTCTTAGGAGAATGTCTGACTTGTACAGACCTCATATGTGCTAGTTTTAACTGTGGCATCTATGCAAACTTCAGAAAACCTAACTTAAAAAGGTTCCTCAAAAATACCGGACCATGGAAGGACAGAAGCCTGAACAAAGCTTGATTAATGTACTACCTCTTTCAATAGGGCTGTGCAGGTTAGAAAGAAAATACTACAAACAGAATTCACGTACTTGCTATGAGTCCCTTCTCACCCTGCACTTCACTTTATACGACACTGAGCTTGTTTGGTAAGTGCAAATAAAGTAGCCTATTAAGCAGTAACAAGTCTCCGTACCTCCACTACATACAGATAAGCACAGGAAAAATTTGCCCCTTATGTCACCTTACTGAATATGTCCAAATGACATAAGAGAACAATGTCAAAAGGGGTGAGTGAAGAGAACTAACCACCTACCAGGATAAGTGAATTCCCTAACGCTAGCAGTTGTCAACGGGTTGGGCTTTTTTGACCTACTGCTCAGCATGATCTTTACAAGCCTCCTCAGCAGTAATTTTTAGGGTTTTTTTCACTGCACTCTCTTAATAATGGTTTTCTCACAGAGCTATAAATTTAGGTGTGACTTTAGGTGGAGAATTTTTGAAACACTCACTGCTAGCCTAAGTTCTTGTGCTGATTTATGTAGAAATATAATTAAAACAATAAAAGAACTTCTAAGGAATCTTAAAATCATAGCTTAAAAACTCCAAGGAGAGAAGACAAAAATAGCACTCCCACTACCAACCTTTAACAGGAAGAGTACATATTTCTACTTTAAAGAATACATAAACATAGACATATGCAAAAACATCTTTACTGCTCTAAACTTTCCTTTAAAAACTAAATTAACTTTGAAAATAAACAAAATTAATCTATCACATCTGAAATTCAGACCCTTCCAGTCCAATTCCACCCTATTTAATAGAAATGTTCTAAGTGAGGAATGAACATATCCAAGGTTCTTTGCATTGTTAGGAAAGAGAGATCACAAAAGGATGAATTATAAGAGGAACAAAATCGCCAAGTATAGAAGTCTACATATTTTAATTATATTAGAAGCTTGGGATTCTACACATCTAAGTTCAATATTGAAAGGTGGAAGCCCTCTAATCTTTTAAGGGACTCGATTTTATTTTTTACTTTATTCAGAACTATTCCTAAGTGAACTGGAGGACAAACAACAGACACAGTTTTTAGTATCACCTCAGTAGGATGATGTACATCTGAACCCTTCAAGGCTATTCCAGGAACTGAAGAGTCATTTTGGCCTTTAGGAGAATTGATCCCAGTCATATCAAGAGCCCAAGCTATCTTTGTCAACTACTGTACCTTTCCTTACATTGTCCTGTAGTGTCTTACTTTATGTTTCCTACCTGTCCCATTTTCTTTACTGCCTTTTAGTGAATGTCAAAGTTTTGTTTGCAGATAAATGGCCACGGAACCAGACTCTGATGAGCTACTGCTATTTGCAGTATAAATGTTCCTTCTCTGTGGTAGAGTTCTTGACTGAGATTGACTATTTGCTTCCTTGCTTGCTGCAGCTCTGTCAGCACTTGAAGGTGCATGCTCCTCTAATTTCTCTCAGATTTGAAAGTGTCCAAAGCACAAGAAATAATCTTCAGGTACAGTTTTGTTTGATGCAGTTTAAATTAAGGTCAGCGATTAGTGATAAACCAGCATACTTGGTATAACTCTAGAATAAAATTTAACATCAGGAATCTATATTCTAGTATTAACAGGGGAAAAAACACCTCTCCATATGTCATTTTTCTAAAATGTTTGACTTTATATTTCACTCAATCCAGCAATAGCATAAAGATAAAGACAACACCCAGTGACAAAACAGAATACACTGAATTTCCTTGCAAAAGAACAGATAACTCCATGAACTCCAGTGTGGAAAAGAACCCTCCTTGTAGATTATTAACATGGGAACTTCTGCAGCATAGCACCTGTGAGTGGCCAGGCTGGTCTGCATTTTTCATAAGCAGCCTACAGTCACGAGATTATTACTGACTTTTTTATGTTGTACTAGTAAGTCTGGTCTCAGGGCAGGCTGGAAGGTGTCTATTTTCTCTTCAGGATTACAATGCCTGTTGTAGGCAATGTATATTTTAAGTGGGACAGCTATAAAAAAAGCTGGAAAGAAGATAGATATGAAGCCAAATGATCAAAACCACACCAGAACAGAGCCCTGATCTTCACAGAAGTGCAGTGCAAGACAGGCCACGGTGGTAGTTTGGCAGAGGGTTGGTCCCGGTTGAACTCTATTTATGCTTAAATGTCTCCCCTACAACTAACCTGTTAAAGGCGAAGTGCCTGCCATGGTGACAGCGACATCCAATTGCCAGGCGCCGTGGGAATTTCTGTACACCTCCCCCCGGCCATGACTGATGTGAAGGAGAGAAGAGAGGTCATGTACATGTCACGTATACCTGTGACTAAGTATGCTTTGGTAGCCACGCCCAGTTAGTCTCCATGCTCTCAATTAGTTTTCACACCACGACGAGCACATAAGGTAGTAACAACCACTTAATGTCTGGCAGAGCACATGCCCAGCGTGAATCCATGTAGCAGCAGGCAGCACGTGGCAGCAGAAAGGGGAGATACTAATGAGCACATACGTATGCACGTTGAAACAAAAAATAAATCCCAAGAAAAACAAGATTTTAAAAACTTGTTGTCATTAGGCAGAAATAAGAGCCATTCCCTGTTTGCCAGCTCAACTTTCCCTGACAATAGTTTTTCTTGTCCAGATTTATGTCAGTATTAATACTCATTAATTTGATAAACCTGTGATTTCCAGGCTGTTAAAACCAGATTGCACTGAAATAGTACATACTAGCCAACAAAAGAGTGTTATCAAAGCACTAAAAACATTAATTGGCTTCTGGTACCCCATACTTCTGTGGATTTTCCCCCTCCCTTTCCAGCTTCTCCTTCAAAATATCCTTTGGCGGTTCTTTTCCTCTTGTCTGTCTTTTATTGACATTTTGTCCTTCAGAGCTTCATTTTTTCTTCTCTCTGCCTTATCACCATCTCAAATTGTATGGCTTCTACCATGATGATAACTCAGAAATCTGTTTCCTCAACTTTGATTTCATTTTCATCCACTATTTCCTGACACATTATCTGGGTTGTCCTTTTAATTCTCAGATCCAGCATTTGAAAACCTGAGTTTTTTATTTTTCCCAACCATACTCCATTTCCTTCTTCCTTGGTCTGCTCATGCTAACAGACAGCCAGTTGGTCTGTCACTCAGATTCACTGCACTACAGTGATTATTATCCACTCCTTCCTCCTCTTCAGCCTTCTTAAGTCTCTGTTGGCTCTTTATTGCAACATACAGTGGAAAAATCCACCCTTTAGATACCCACAAGTAAAAATGGAAGTGCCTCATCCTTCGGTGTCTTCTGAGTCATAATGATGTACCTAGAGGTATTACCTGCTAAAATACCCTTTCGAAGGGTTTCTAAACTTAGATATGACATTCTGCACATGATTAAATCTCTGATCTTTGTTTTAAAAAAGACATAATGGGTAGCATACATATTTATTGAATCAGTATCATTTTTAGAATAGTTCTTGTTGAATCTTGGTGGTTCATCCTGACTCAGATGTATCTTTTCATCAAATGTGCCATTTTATTTCATCTCCCTCCCTTCCTGTCCATTCACAACTGTGACAAAAGCTTTTTACTTAGAAGTAACAGTCTCTGCTTTTTTTTTTTTTTTTTTTTTTTTAGTTTCTGAGTCCTTTAGCATATCAGCATATCACCTCCTATAATGCATTCAAGTTTCATATGTTGGTACATTAAAAAAAAAGAAAGAATTTGGCTTAATGGATTCAGGCAGGATAAAGTGGACTGTAGAAAAATAAAATTGTGTTTTCGTTTAGATTACAAGCTTGACAAAGTGTACTTTTTCTTGATGATCTTTAGTGAGTAGATTTTTAGATTTTCAAAATAAATTAATATCTCTAATCCAGCAACACCTGTTGTCCAGTGGGATATAATATAATTTTTGGATGTTGCATGTATAGAAGTAGGCAGTAATTCCCACTGCAGTTCTAATAACTGTAAGGAACTGTACCTGTAAGGAACTGTAACTGTCCTCCCGTAAAAGAAGCCTGGAGAGTGTGCAAAATATATGACTTGGCCCTTCTGGATTTGCACATCCACCAGTCTACACATTCTGTGCTCATAACACATTCTACTTTCCTAACAACTGTAACATAGAATTTTCTGTTTTCATACATCTAAAATCATCAGGTACTTTGTGCCCCTGTGACAGCTGTTTTTCTTCTTTGACCCTGACACTCTTGCACTATCTGCATACTTTAAATTATTTATTTGTTTTCTATTTTTCACAGTACTACTTAGATAATATCACTCTTAGTATAGCCTTCTTTTGGCTTCTTGCTCTCCAGTACATTGGAAGCAAACTACCCATTTCCCATTAAGGGAACCTACCATTTGATGTGGGGGATCAAGATGCTAATGCTTACCTTTGCTGCATCACTGAAGCCAGGTTTTATTGCTCTCTCATTAGCTCTTCAAAGATCTATTTTATTTTCATGTGTTGTTCACTGAAATGTCTGCACGTGTCCATTGAGACAGTTTATTATAATGTATAACAAAAAGGGTTAAGAGACACATGAAAGCCTTGGCAACAGATAGGGTGGTCCTGGTAAGACTATTACTAACCTAGACTATTATATACTAAACAGTGCTATCAAATTGTTTATTTGTGTAAAAATTGTTGATCTGCTGCACCTATTTTTCTCTTATTCTGTTCTTGCAAAGGCCATCATTTCGTCATGTATGATTAGAATAGCACAAAAATGTATACTTTATGCTGTTGCTACTCTCTATTCCTGTTATTAATAATAATTGCAACAGCAATAGTAAAAACACACAGTGACATTGTAAGCCTCATTGTTTAGTATGATATAAAGTACAAAATAAGATATGATTCACCTTTATACCTTTCCAGTCTTGATACCACTGTAGTTTTGAAGAAGGAAACTATGCAATTTAGATGGTAGGAAAACAAAATAACCATTCTTTAGAAAAATGTCATTTCTTCAACATTTGTCTCAGTTTGAAACATCAGTGATTCACATTCTATCTTAAAATATTATAATACGGTAAAAAATATGATATACAGAATATTAGATGTTTCCTGCTGTATTAAATAATGTGGAACAATACCATTAAGTGACATATTTTTACTTCCTTAATATGCAATATTTGCCATTTCAAATTGGGACGATAAAACAATTTACTGTGATAATTTTCTTTCCTGAATGTATTCAAAATGAACATGTTCCTGTAAAATATACTTTCTAACAAAATCTTTCATTACAAATGTGGACTATTGTGTACTTGTTTAGTAATATATAAACAGTAGATATATAGATAGGCAGACAGACAGATAAATCAATCTGGAGAAAAAATTTGTTTTCTTGAGATGGACATCTATATACATATCTGTCTCAGGAATGATGTCTTTTAGGTAGAGTTTTACAGAACAATTAGCATGAAATTTAGTACTTCAGTTAAATACACCATTGATTCTGTACGATGGGTCTGTAGATGGGGTCACACTCTCAAGTATCTCATAAATTGCAGAATTAGTTTTTAAAATACAGGGTTGATATTGTTGAGATCACCATCTTGAAACAGCAGATGTTAACAGGATAGAACTATGCTCTGAAACAAACTTGATTCTTTCTTTCATCTAAACATTGTACACACTGTAATTTATTCCATAAAAATCATTACACATTAAGTACATTAGCAAGTCCATCAAAAAGAAAAAGAATACATTTGCATGAACACATATATACATATATGAAACATACACATATATACACACAGGTATATATACAAGTATTCTGACAGTATTCTAAAGCTAGCATACAATGAAAACAAATTTCCCAGCTACTTATGTTTATTATACTGTAGCTATCTCACATTCTTTTCTGTTTTTTTACCTTGGCATTGGGAGTTTAGCTGGGACATTCTTATTTGATTCTTTCTTATGAAGTTGTGCAGCAAAGTATGATCTGAAAGAAAAAAAAAAAGGAAAAAAAAAGCCAGCCTATCAGGCTTGGCTATTGAAAAAGAGAGAGAGAAAAGAGGTTGCATTAGTGAGAGCTAGCAGTTTACTTTCAAGGTAAATTGCATGCATTCAGAGCTGAAAATATTCCCATGAGACTGTCACCTCTGCAAACAGTGCAGTTCAGGCTGGTAGATTTCATGACATTATGCTACATTCTATGTAGTCACATGCCAAAAATATATCATGCCTAATTAATTCAGTGCTTTGTAGATACAGTAATCTGGAAATGCTTATGACAACAGCCCCTGGCCAGGATATTCAGAAACATGTTTTTGCCAATATGGCTTGCAGAACTTGTCCCAAAAACTAGGCTACAAGATGACATATGAGGAAATAAAGTTTCTACAGGTGACCTTGAGTCTTCTTATTTTGCTTTTGAACACTTGTTTTCCTCTATGAAAAGAGTCTTAGAAGTATTATTCTTATTTTGTATAATATTTCACTGCTATATTATTCTGTTCTAAATGGCTTAAGAGCACGAGAACTCGATGGAAGTAAAGATTGTATCAGAACCTTGGGCTTCTAAAGGTATAGTTTCATACATGCTTCTCGTATACCTTTTCATGCTACCTTGAAATGTATCCTCCCTTCCTTTATGATATCCCTCTTTTTTTCTTTTTTCCAATTAGTTTATAACAGATCACTTCTCTGACCTAGTTTACCAAGCAGCACCAAAGATTTTTATTTTTTTTCCTAGTAGAACGAAGGGCCAAAAAAGGGGGCAGTGTGCAAGTGGCAACAAACAACTAGAGAGGTGTGTGTCATACTGATGGAAAGGGATGAGGAATTGTGTCATGAGAAAATGCTAGTCATGACTTTGTGGAGTTTCAGAAACATAAAAGAGACAATGTTCCACACAATACCAAATCTTTATTAAAAATAGACTTACTTGAAAAAATGCAGAATGTGAACAAGGATTTAGTTCTATGTGTGCTGTCTAATTCCAGAAAGAACACACCCGCAGAATTTTGACAAACATTAAGCAATCATTTGCAAAGCAGGACCCTGGACCTTTAGTACAGTCTGAACTGCTACATGAAAGGAGATATTTGCAGTTTATAGCATACATGACAAGCACAGGAAAGAAGATGTAAAATAAAAAGAATTTCCATGGCACCTACTTTAATTTCTTGTTAATTCATATCAATTAACACCATTGCTTGCTGAGAATACAAATTACTATAATTTGCTCATAAAGTAATATATTCCTTTGTGCTTGGAGTATGTACCTCTGACTGCTCTGCATTCTATTATATTTCCACTCTAACTTACAAACAAAACTTCATTTTGTCACCATTTCATTTGATGCAATGCCTCCTTTGCCTTTTTGCTCTTGGAATTAGTCACATGAAATCCTCCTTGGAATTACATCTCTTGCTCTGCTGCACACTGTGCAAGAACACCTGTCTTGCCAAGAAAATATTAGTAGTCAAGGGCAATTTTTAAGATGATGGGGGTCTGGCCAATTAGAATAAGTTGCAAAAAACCTTAAACATCAAAAAATTATTTTAGCCAGTTCAAAGAGATGTTTATACAGAAAAATACAGGTTGGAATGTTGATGACAAGTATCATATCTGATTTTTTTATTTTTGATTCAGAAGGCAAAATCTTTCGATGCTATTAATGAAGTAGATTTAACTATTTATCTGAATTCCTTTATTCATCTTTCTCATCCTTTCTGAAAGCCAAGAAAGAATGAAAGGGAGCTTATATGAACAAGGAGCTGATGGGATTGGAATGTAATTGGTTCAGCTTTATGGTTCAGCAGACATCCTCCATTTTACGAAGGCAGGTACAGAGCTAAAAATGGCTTCTAACAAGCATTGAGATCTGACCAGGGCATTAGAAGTATGCTAAGTTAGCCGTAACCATGTGATAAATACAAACTCTCTTTCTTTTTAAAAAAGAACATAATTTAAAAAAAAGTACATGATTTAAAAAGAATCTAAATAAATATTATTTCCAGTGAGTTGAGACATATATAGAGGAATTGTGCCACTCTTTCAAGACACTAAAAGTCTCATTCCATTCTCTTTATGTTTTGAACACTACGCTATTCAACCATCACTGAAGATCCTGAAAAACCTAAGTACCACTTAGTCGAAAAGCTGCTTATTTATAAGTAAACTTATGTGTTAACGTATTTCTACAGTTGAAGCTAGTACTTAGGACTCAGCATGATCTAAATTCAGATTAATGGCACTGATAGATGATTCATACTGTCAATACATAGAGGGCACTCATCCATTTTTATACTTATGGGTCCCTCAGCAATATTTGACATTGTGATTGCTAGCTTCTTTAAGAGATGTGTCACGTTCAAAAGAGAACATTTGTATTATTTGATCTATTTGGGGGTTCATTATTTGTGTTCACATTGTGGGAAAAGTATGTAATTTTCTCTGTGCCTTACTATTTTAGTTCTCCGATCATCCAGCCAGGGTACAACATGGCTCCTTCCCAATGGCTTTCTCCTAGTGGCTCACAGAGGCTGTTTTCCAAAAGGAAGTGCACATACAGGTTTAATCCTTGTCTTCAGCAAGACATACAACTGGAAAGTGTTGAACCTTGGGTCTGTGTTGTGTACCGTGGCATACATATGAGTTCCAACTTACATTCAACCAATACTTTCAGATTGCTTTGATCCTCGCTTTTCCCACAGTTTTCTCACCCTCTGAGATTAGTTTGAACTTAGTCTGTATGCCAACTTGGACTACACTATAGACTGCATTCAGTATTTCCTTTCAGAAGGAAATGGGAGATTGACATTCCCCAACCCTTCCTTCGGCTGGTAGGAAATGGTTTCCTGAATGAAGAATAACTGGATGAAATTCAACCTGAGGAATACAGAGAAGATGAAGAGCTTTGGAAACCTCACACTGACAGTGAAACCTTGTTTGTTGCAGGTACAAAATCACAATTATCCAGTTCAGTGCATTCTTTTCAGAATACACCTTTACTCCTTGGTGATCATAATGACCTACATATTCCATCATTTCCAAGTGGCTACAAGTCTCCATCCTAGCCAGCAATATACTTCCAACCCATCCAGCTTCAACCACTCCAGTATATCTTCCTAGCCACACAAATAACTGCAAATATATTTTGTTTTCTTCCTATTCTCTGCTTCCCATATGATTTTAAGTCAAGTTTTAAAGGTTTTACTGACATGGTTCTGGGACTAAGGTAAAAACAGAATCACAGAAGCACAAAACAGTTGAGACTAGAAGGAACTTCCGGAGGGTTATCTGGACCGACCCCCCTTACTCAAGCAGGGCCAACTAGAGCTGCGTGCCCAGGACCATATTCAGACAGCTTTTCAGTATCTCCAAGGAGGGAGACTCCACAAACTTCCCAGGCAACTTGTGCCAGTGCTAAGTCACCCTTACAGTGAAAAAGGCATTTCTGGATTGTCAGACGGAACCTCTTGTGTTTCATTTTGTGTCCGTTTCCTCTGGGCCTGTCACTGGGCACCACTGAAAAGGCCCTTGCTCTGTCTTCCTTGGATGCGCTCTTCAGATGTTCATAGACATTGATGAGACCTCCCCTGGGTTTTCTCTTCTCTGGGCTAAGCAATTCCAGCTGTCTCCACCTTTCCTCATAAGAGAGAGTCTCCAGTCCCTTAATCACCTCTGTAGCCCTTTCCTGGACTCTCACTATGTCTATTCTGTACTGAGGAGGCCAGAACTGGACACAATACTCCAGATGTGGCCTCACCAGTTGAGATATAATTTCCGAGCTGGAATTTCCTTTATTACCACTTGTGATCATATTCTTGTGTCCTCTTCTCTACACCCCTGTGGCAAGTCTAGTCCTTTCTGTAATATAACCCTCCAGGTGGTAGAAGGCGGTGTTTAGATCTTCTTTGAGCCTTACATCCAGCTGAACCCAGCTCCCTCAATATCTCCTCATATGAAATGTGTTTCAGCTCCCTAACCATCTTATGTATTGGGGGTTCACAGTTGGAGATAGTGCTCTAAGTGAGGTATCACAAGTACCAAATAAAGAGAAATAAACCCTTCCCTTGATCTGCAATGTATGCTTTTGGTAATACACCTCTGTAAGTGGTCAGTTTTCACCACCAAAAGGTTGCGCTGCTGACTCATGTCTGACTCCCAGCCCACCAGGACATCCATGTTCTTTTTTGGCAGAGATTGATGATTAAGACAGCTCTCAGTCTGTACTGTTGCCAGTTATTTTGTCTTACTTTCAGGACTTGGCATTTTTCTTTGCTTACTCAAGAAATGGAGGAAAATAGAAAATCTGAAGCAATGGGAATGTGTATTGAAAAATAGGTTCAAAACAAGTAAAAGAGTAAATGAAGAGATAAACTTCTGAACATAAGAGCTAATGAGAACAGAGAATAAAAATTCAAAATACCTTGGATGATTTCAGGAAAGCAAAAGGAACGCTTGACTGCATTCTGTCTATACTCAAGATTGTCTAGACTGTATTTCTTGTTCCTTTCAGGAACAGGAAAAAAATGAGAAAAGAAGACAAAAAAAAAAGCTTAAAAAGAGAAATCTTCTCATTATTCTACGTGAAAGGAAGTGATAGAAGATGGGAGAAGTAACAAACCATGGAGAAATCATACTGCAAGAAAGGAAATGGACGAAGTGAAAGACTGGCCAAATAGAATTAGGAGGAAAAAGAAAGGAAAAACTTTAGGAAAAGGTGAATTTGACATTTACATTACTGACAGAAGATGGATTTGACCTTTAAATTACTAAATTTACGTTTTCATTTCTTCTGCATTGTACTTACCTCTAAGAGAAATCTTAAATTTTAAAACATTTTGATCAATCCATCAAGTTGAACTATTTATGAATCCAAAGTAAAACAACTGACTTCGTTAAAAATGTATTTTTTCTGAATTTGTACGTTGTAACCACCAACAAGGAGCTAACAGTGTGCTGGTGTTAGTCATAGATGATTTTGAGGAAGTACTTTTTGAGATTTCTCAGAACAGCAGTTTAGAGTTCAGTCAATGCTGTCCTTATTAAATTACATTGCAAACACACTGAATCCTTTGTATCACACTTAGTTATTCCCAATGTTGGGAACAATACCAAGGCAGATGATATTTAGATTTTATATACACTGATGATATATATGATTTTTTATTTTCTTGTTTTCACAAATGCAGAGATTAGGAATGCAGCCAGGTAAATTTCTTCTTTATGCTTTTTCTTCTCTTAATTCTTCTAAATAACACAGAACAAATAAAAAACAAACCTAGAAAATCCTTGGATGCTTGGAGGAAAATAGCTATGTTAAGGGTACATTATTGCTAAATAGCCTGGCATTTGCAGCAAGCAAGTTTATGAACCTGCCAGCCTTTAAGTTACAACCCAGCTTGAATTTACACTACCATGAAGCATTTCTCAGACAATACAATACTAGTTCTATACTTTGTGGGGAGGTGGTTTATAATAAAGAATATACCCGTGTAACATTATGCAATGCTGTGTTTCATTCTGTTTAGTAGGGTCTATAAAAATTACTTATTTGAAGGAACATTGCAACCATATTTAAATAACAATATAGTTTCAGAGATTGAGCAGTTCTGAAAACTTGCTGGAAAAACCGAAGGTTGTCCAAGGTTACAACTAAATTAGTTTAGACTCAGTGCCTGAACTGAAGCTTTGGAAGTTCACACTTCATATACATCAACAGGTAATTTCTTTTCTACTGTTACATAAGTTAGCAATCAGACTAATATAAGAATTACTCAATTTAATTTGTCTATCTTGTTTTCATTAATTTAGATCCCGTGTCTTTCATTTTTCACTCAGGGGAAAAAAAAAATAGGAAAAAAAAAAAATCTGAGCAGATAAACAGCCATGTTCTTGGTAGTCCTTGCTTTCTTTCTTTTCTTTTTATCATTGTGCAGGGACCTTAACCAGCTGCCAGATGCCCACCTAGCTACTCCCCATCCTCAGCAGAACAATGGGAGAAAATAAGACAAAAAAGCTTCTGTGTTTAAATAAAGAGAGAGAGATTGCTTACCACATGGGCAAAACAGAAATAACTTGGGGGAAAATTTATTTCATTTATTGCCAATTAAAAGTGTAGGATAGTGAGAAACAAAGACAAACGTAAAACAACACCGTCCCCCCATCCCTTTTCCAGGCTCAACCTCACTCCTTCCTTCCCAACCCCTCTACCTCCTCCTCCATGAGCAATGCATGCAGGATTGGGAATGGCGGGTTGGAGTCAGTCTGTAACAGTCCCTTGCTGCTGCTCCTTCCTCCTCACATGTTTCCCTTACTCCAGCATGGGCCTTTCCTACTGGTTACAGTCCTTCAGGAAATATCCAACACAGGATACCCCATGGGCTGCAGTGTGGATAGATACCTGCTTCAGAGTGGCCCTCCATGGTCTGCAGGGAAGTAACTACTCCAATTTGATCCTCCACAGGGACTGCAGGGGAACGTCTCCTGTGGTGCCTGAAGCCTCTCTTTCCCCTCCTTCTTCTCTGACATTGGTGTCCACAGGCCTCTTTCTCACACATTTAGATTTCCCTACCTGCCCCTCACTGCCATGCAGTGGTTTGCCCTTTTACAACTGTGTTTCCCCTGGACGTGCCACCATCAAAATGTTTGCTTATTGATATTTTTTAGGTTTTATTTTTATTCTATGTTTTATTGCAAGATACAGTTCTGCACAATCTAACTTTGAGATCATGTAGAACAATATGTATATGTTTCTGGTAAGAAGTCAGTCTACAAATTTGATTGATAGAATGTTTTCCTGAGGGCTGAACATTTCTTTTTCTTTTCTATTACTTTCTATGCTGCAAACTGAGTTTAATATCTGATACACACATTCAGTGTAGGTCCTTCAGTTTAACATTTTGGCAGAGCCTGCTTTAAAATGTATCCATTAAGAAGTTTGCATTGTATTTTAACATTACAATAGCAAGCTCTGTATTTGTGTTTTGACTTCTAAATTACCTGAGGCATCCACACGGAGCATGACAGTTCTGATCTCAAACTGATTTCAAATTGATCTCAACAGAATCATAGAATCATTTAGGTTGGAAAAGACCTTTAAGATCATCAAGTCCAACTGTTAACCTAATACTGCCAAGTCCACCATTAAACTATGCCCCTAAGCACCATGCCTACACATCTTTTAAGTACCTCCAGGGATGGAGACTCAACCACTTCCCTAGACAGCCTGTTCCAATGCTTAATAAGCCTTTCGTTGGAGATTTTTTTCCAAATTTCCAATCTAAACCTCCCCTGGTGCAACTTGAGGCCATTTCCTCTTGTCCTATAACTTGTTATTCAGGAAAATAAACTGATCCCCACCTTTCAGGTAGTTCTAGAGAGCAATAAGGTCTCCCCTCAGCCTCCTTTTTTCCAGACTAAACAACGCCAGCTCCCTCAGCAGCTCCTCACAAGACTTGTGTTCTAGATCCCTTACCAGCTTAATTGCCCTTCTCTGGACATGTTCCAGCACCTCATTATCTTTCTTGTAGTGAGGGGCCCAAAACTGGACACAGTATTTGAGGTGCAGCCTCACCAGTGCTGAATACAGGGGAACAATTCCTTCCCTAGTCCTGCTGGCCACACTATTCCTGATGCAAGCCAGGATGCTGTTGGCCTTCTTGGTCACCTGGACACACTGCTGGCTCATATTCAGACAGCTGTGTACCAATACCCCCCCAGGTCCTTTTCCGCCAGGCAGCTCTCCGGCCACTCTTCCCCAAGCCTGTAGTGCTGCATGGGGTTGTTGCGACCCAGGTGCAGGACCTGGCTCTTGGCCTTGTTGAATCTCATACAGTTGGCCTCAGCCTATCGATCCAGCCTGTCTAGATCCCTCTGTAGAGCTTTCCTACCCTCCAGCAGATCAACACTTCAGCCCAACTTGGTGTCGTCTGCAAATTTACAGAGGGTGTACTCCATCCCCTCGTCCAGATCATTGATAAAGATATTAAACAGAACAGGCCCCAATACTGAGTCCTGGGGATCACCACTTGTGACTGGTGGCCAACTGGATTTACCTCCACTCAGCATCACTCTTTGGGCCCATCCAGCCAGCCAGTTTTCTATCCAGTGAAGCATACGCCTATCCAAGCCTTAAGCAGCTGGTTGCTCCAGAAGAATGCCATGGGAAACAACTTTTCTGAAGTCTAGGTAGACAACATTCACAGCTTTTCTCTCATCCACTAAGGGGGTCACATTTTCCTAGAAGGAGATCATGTTTGTCAAGCAGGACCTGCCTTTCATAAACCCATCCTGACTGGGCCCAATCACCTGGTTGTCCTGTACGTGCTGTGTGATAGCCCTCAAGACGATCTGTTCCATAACCTTCCCCAGCACCAAGGTCAGGCAGATAGGCCTGTAGTTCCCCAGGTCCTCCTTCTGGCCCTTCTTGAAGAATCAACATTACACACAATGACACTCAAAGAGATGTCAAATATAAATGTCAATATTAGGAGGAACTGGACAGACATCACTGTCTCTGTTGACTATAACTAGTATTTAATTGCCTGAAATTGGAGTCTAGTTCTGTTTCAGATGCTCTAGTCTTCTGTCTCTCATACCAGATGGGCCTCCTATAGATCTACACCTGTGTGCCATATCTGACACACCCATGACAAGGTTGCCAGTTTTATGATAACTTGAATGGCATTAGACACCTAATGTGTGGGCAACTAATTT
Source organism: Rissa tridactyla (assembly GCF_028500815.1). Taxonomy (NCBI): domain Eukaryota; kingdom Metazoa; phylum Chordata; class Aves; order Charadriiformes; family Laridae; genus Rissa; species Rissa tridactyla. The sequence continues at coordinate 38,407,881 of NC_071466.1, read as the reverse complement.
CACTTAAGCTCATCATGAGTTCTCAATGTATGTCAAAATCTTCATTTAAAAACTTTTAGGTGCCAAGTCCTACTTTTAGATTCTTGGTGATGAGGTCATTTAAGAATCTATATAGTACAGAATAGAGCAGCCCTAGGATTAACAGTAAGTGTAATTTTTTGCTGACCTTTAGTAATACCAAGTTACTACCTTTTTTGTAGTAGGTGATGACTCATTCCTCACCTCATCTACTCCCTAACTGCCTATACGAAAGAGGAAACTACTAGGGACAAACTCTATATCCTTATTAACAACCTGGGCTTACAATACATCTCTATGTGGGGTGAAAAAGAGCATCTAGAGTCCTTATTCACCCACTTAATCATGCTTGGGCTCTGCAAAATGCACTTCTCCGCATTAGAGATTTTGAGAATGAAATTACTTGGTAGGTTATTTTAGATGTAATAAACTCTCAAAATCTTTTAACTTGTCTGCATCCTTAGCTTTGATGTTCATGAAGTAATGCTTTTAAATTTAATTTTCTATTTTCATTTAAACATTTTTGTAGTGTATAGATCATTATAGCTTCTTAAAAGTTCATTTGTGTTTTAATAATCCATATGAGTTCGTGGCATCTGTGTAGAAGGATCATGCTGTGAAATCTTAATTCTTATGCTATTATGAAGAACTAGTTTTGTTCACTTAAAAGATCTCATTTAGTTTTTTTATAAATGCTTCTTGCCTTAATCACTGAAAGATCTCCAGTCAGATTATATCAAATTGCCTTACTTTTCTCACTCATACAGGCAAAAAATAACCAGAATGGCACAGTATTTATTTATGTTACTTCTATGGAAAACATTCAGCACCTTCAAAACAGAATTAGGGAAAAAGCAATGGACTGAATCATGTTAGAAACATATACACAATAAATCTATGTTGCATAAAGTTAGATAATGTAAGCCTGTTATTGGATGCATTTTACATCAGGCTCTGCCAAAACATTCAACTGAACGAACTGTGCTGATCTGCGTACTGTTCAATGCATCAGGTGTCCCTGTGCATCAATGCTTATTTCAAGGGGGTTGCACTAGATGACTTTTAAAGGTCCCTTCCAACCCAAACCATTCTATGATTCTAAACAGAGCAATTAGAAAATCTTTTCTCTACAAGAAAATATAATAATTTTCATTTTCGTATAAAGTGAATTTTTAAATTAGTTACATATGACAAAAACATATAAGTTAAACTTTTAAAGGCAGTAATAACATTTTTTTTATTTTACTAAAAAACCTTCAATGGGCCGAAACAGTAGAAGATGAAGCATTAAATAATCAACAATGTGTATCAAAATGATATATTTTAGTTGAAACAATGTTTAAAAGCATGTGGAATTAAATGCAACTTGAGAAACAAGTTGATATGTGTCTAAACATTACATAAAGACAATGTAGTCAACATTAACCTATGTTAATTTCATCTTGATGTTTACATGGATCAGGTCACATCTTTCTTTCCACGACAGTCACTTTAAAGGTATAAGCCAGAAAAACAAAACAAAACAAAACACACACACACACAGAGGAAGTAGGAGTGGTTTGGAAACCATCAACTAAGCATCAGCTTTTTGTTTCAAATATCAACAATGGTATCAATTGTTGGCTGTCTCGAATCATCTCCTTGTCCTCCACATGCCTTAGCGTAGCTTCTAGGGAGATCCATTCCACAATCCTCCCAGGCACAGAGGTGAGGTTGACAGGTTGGTAGGTCCTTTCTACCCTTTTTAAAACTGGGTGCAATATTTCTCTTTTTCCAGCCACCAGGGACTTCACCTGATGGCTATGACTTTTCAAATATCATGGAGAGTGGCCTGGCAACTACATCGGCCAAATGGTAACAGTGATTTGTGTCTTGTATATGCTTTTACCGCCTTAATAATAATTATTGTTGTTATTGTTATTTTTCATTTTCTGTTACTGTTCCATTAAACTGTCCTTATCTCAACCCATGAGGGGTTTTTTCCCTTTCCCTTTCCCCTCCTTTTCTCCCTCTTCTCCCTGCCCATCTGGAGGAAGGGGGAGAACTTTGTGAGTGGCTGCATGGTCCTAGCTGCCATCTGGAGTTAAAGCATGACATACACCTATAGAAGCCTTTCTCATCATTCTTTTTATCTCTTGCCAACTTCATCTCCAGCTGTGCCTTGGCCTTCCTGACCCAATCCCTACACAACTAGGCAACACCCCTATGCTCTTCCCAGGATACCTGATTTGAAATAGACAGGTTACCTATCTAAAATAGATTTTCTGTAAGGACAATATTTGTGATATATTAAGAAAAGAAACAAGGTTTTAAAAAAGTGAATATATGACTATTTGAAAGGTGACTAAAACAGAGGCACAATAGAGTTTTTCTGAAGTCACTGTTTTGCTATCTGGAGCTACCCCTTAAATAAGCGTTGCCAGTGTATTGGGTGTCAATGTCAAGCAGTGGTAGTCTGTGTGAGCAGAGGCCAGAGGCTGCTGGCTGGAACCAGACACAGCTGTTTCTGGCCAGTTACAGCCCATTTCAAAGGACACACTGCAAGACACTTGTGACATCCCTCAGCAGGCTTGGGAAAACCATACTTAAGAAAGAGCAAAACACTGTGAAAAAAAGTGGGAGAAACGTCCCTGTGGACACCAAGGTTGGAGAAAAAGAAGAGGGGTGAGGTGCTCCAGGTGCCAGAGCACAGATTGCTCTGCAGCTTGTGGAGGAGACCACAGTGGAGCAGGTATCCACGCTGCAGCCTGTGGAGGACCCCACACCAGAGAAACAGAAAAATGTGAGGAGAAAGGAGTGGCAGAGAGGAACTGTTATGGGTTGGCCACAGCCCCCATTCTCCATTCCCCTGTGTTGCTCATGGGAGAGGAGATAGAGGTGTCAGCAAAGGATCGAAATTGAGCCTAGAAAAGGGGGTAGGGGAAAGATGTTGGTGATTTTTTGTTTTTTTTTCTTTGTTTCTCATTATCCAAATGTACTTTAACTGATGATAAATTAAATCATTTTTCCCTAAACTGAATCTCTTTTGACCATGACAATAAGCAGTAGGCAATCTTCCTGTCTTTATCTTGACCCACAAGCATCTTAATTTTATTTTCTTCCCCTGTTCTTTTGAGGAGGGGGAGTGAGAGAGGTGGGCAGCCACAGTCAACCCACCACAGCAGGTTTCAGTATTCAAGTCATATATTTCCAGTAGGCTATACACATACATTTTACAAGCCAGAAATATTTTGGGTTTATTACTTTTAGTTACTTGAAACATTGTGTATTATTTATTATCATACAATAATAATTACTTTATTTGGTATCTACTGATTTAGTAACAATAGTTTTTGACATGTGGTCTTTGTTTTGGTTGGGTTTGTTGTTTGTTTTTTTTCTTCTTTTAAAGTTTCAACAAGTTCTTCTACAAAATATGCTAAAAAAATTCATGCTTTAAAGAGAAATATGATATAATTGGGTTATTTGAGACTAAACCCAAGTGAAAACTGGGATACAAAAATGTGAGGAGAGACAGTGTACAGAGGGAGTTTGTATTTCACAGAAAAGAGAAAAGCCTAGTACATCACAAGTCTTTCAGTTTTGCATGACATTCATAAGAATTTAAGATTAAAGATCTGTGTACTAGAGCATATCCTGTAATACTTTGTCACCAATAATGGTCAATACATTTCAGAAAGAAAGTACCTGGAACACTTGGAACAAATATGGGATAAAGTTCCCTTTGGAAAGTCTTTATTTAGCATATCTATCCTCTTTAACTTGGTTATTCAAAAATCCTGCAAACACATTAGGGTAGCTGCGTCAGAAAGGCAGAGATGTGAATGGATATTAATGGACTATCATACTTTTTTATGACAATACAGGAAATTATTCTTTATAAGAGACTACATTCATGGCACAATCATATGTTTAGCTTTATAATACAGATGCCAAAGCAATTTATTTCTCTATTATTCCAGGCTTCTTTATGATCTAGCGTATAAGTGTGTGAAGAGATTTCATTCACTCTTCCTTCCTCCACGCATAAAACACTTTTTTTTTTTTTTTTTTTTAAAAAAGAGGTTTTGGATATAGGAAGAGTGAATCTTTTTCACTTTTTACACTTTATTTCCATTAACAATTTCTTTTTCTTTTTAGATCTTGTGCTGTCTCCCTTTTAACTGAATAGAATAGAATAACAAAGCAGAAGGTGAAATCTGGTATAGGCGAAGTATTTCACCAGCCATTAAAGTATAAAATATGCACTAGAACCAGAAAACTGTGCCTTAAAAACAACTCTGCTAGAAACTGCTTTTAAATTTCATATGAAAACAGCTTTGTGAAACAGTCCTCCTTCAAGATGATTCATTGCCTCCAGGGTTAGGTATTATGGGCAAGACAAACACTTCCATTTTGAATTTGTAGATTTCATTAGTTAAAAGCATGGTATGCTAAATATTTTAATATGATTTTTATAAGTTACCAATTACTCAAAACTAATTATCTGATTTAAATGAAGATTTTTTGGGACAGGCTGCCCAGGGAAGTGGTTGAGGCACCATCCCTGGAGGTTTTTAAAAGACGGGTAGACATAGTGCTTAAAGATATAGTTTAGTGATGGTTTTTGTCAGACTTAGGTTGATGGTTGGACTAGATGATCTGAAACGTCCCTTCCAACCTAGGCAATTCTGTGATTCTATGACTCTATGATGTCTGCGTATTTTGAGCCAGAAGGAATATACAACATGCAGTTATCAAGGTAAAGAAGCAAGTGATGGAATCAAAATCTGTTGCATTCTATGGGATTTGGTATCAAAAGAATGGATCTTAAATGCTCATGTTATGTGAAGCTTTATTGTAAATTGAGTCATAAACAAAGCCCTATATGTCTGCCAATATTGCTATCTAGCTATATGCAATACATACATAAAATACATACATACAACACATACATAGAAACTGATATATAGAGAGTTTAACTGTCTTACATCTTCCTCCCAACAAGAAATGCATCACTGTTGGAGTCACAGACAAAATTCTGAGACTTCTAACTGCTAATCATTTAAAATAGCAGCATTGTCTTTTTCTTCAAAATAGTCTTGTTATAAGCCTGTGAAGGTGATGCAGCAGCTAATCCTGGAAACCGGTTCCACACACATGAAGGTCAGGAAAATCATCAGAAGTAGTCATAAAGGCTTCACCAGGCAGAAAGTTGTGCTTGACCAACTCGATAAACTTCTACGAGGAAATGACTGGCTTGTATTAGGGGAGAGCAGTGGACTTTGTCTACGTGGGCTTCAGTAAGGCCTGAGACACTGTCTCTCATAAAATACTCATACACAAGCTGTTGAAGTCTGGACTAGATGAACAGACAGTGAGGTTGGTTAAAAACTGGTAGAATGGCTGGACCCAGAGGCAGGCAATCAACGGCACAAAGTCTAGTTAGAGTCCAGTGACAAGCAGTGTGCTCCGGGGATCAATACTAACTCCAGTCCTGTTTAACATCTCCATTAATGATCTGGATGATGGGGCAGAGTAAACCTCAGCAAGTTAGCTGATGAAACAAAACTGGGAGGAGTGGTTGATATACCAGAGGGTTGTGCTGCCATCCAGGGGGACCTCAATAGGCTGGAGAAATGGGTCGAGAGGATCCTCATGAAGTTCAACAAGGAGAACTGCAAAGTCCTGCACATGGGGAGGAACAATCCCAGGCACCAATATATGCTAGGAGCCATACAGATGAAAAGCAGCTTTGCAGAAAAGGCTCTGCTTGTGTGGGTGGACACCAACTTGAACAGGTACCAGCAAGGTGCCCTTGCTGCAAAGAAAGCCAATGGTACCCAGGGCTGCATTAGGCAATGTATTGCCAGCAGGTCAAGGGAGGTGATCCTTCCCTTTATTCAATGCTGGTGAGGCCATACCTGGAGTCCTGTGTTCAACTCTGGTCTCCTCAGAATAAGAATGACATGGACATACTGGTGAGAGTCCAACAAAAGGCCATGAAGATGATGAAGGGACAGGAGCATCTCTCCTATGAGAAGAGGCTGAAAGAGCTGGGAATGTTGAGCCTGGAGAAGAGAAGGCTCAGGAGGGGTCTCATCAATGTCTATAAACACCTGAAGGAAGGACCTAAGGAAGACAGAGCCAGACTCTTCTCAGTGGTGCCCAGTGACAGGACCAGAGGCCATGGGCACAAAGTGAAACACAGGAGGTTCTGTCTGAACATCAGGAAACATTTTTTCATTGTGAGGGTGACACACAGTGTCACTGTGAGGGTGACAGGTTGCCTGTGGAGGTGGTGGAGTGTCCATCCTTGGAGATACTGAAAAGCTGTCTGGACTTGGACCTGGGCAATAGGCTTTAGGAGCAAGGGGATTGGACCAGAAGACTCTCCAGAAATTCCTTCCAACCTCAACCATTCTATGATTCTGTGATTATGTGATTCTGTGATTCTGGCACTCTGTGAAGTCATGATGTTTAAGAAGAACTGGATTTTCTTACTGCTTTGACCATCAGCTGAATATTAGCATGAAATAACTTGAAAAGGGGCAACCTATAAGATTTGTGAAACAGTTTTTAGGCTATCAAAAATAAGATTATTTACAACAATGTTCCGCCTTATAGACCTGTCAGTCTTACAGATGCTTACTCTTGACTTTGAGCAGACTTCATCTTTTGGACTAAGACTACAACTTTGCAAGACTGGATTCCTTTGTTTTCAGCTCAGAGAAACAGTTATTTTGTTTGGGAATGTTTTATCACAATAAGATTTCTTTCATGGTAAGTTTCTGAATGTATTGAATAATCCTGCATTTGAAAAGGGGAAAAACAATATATTTTTAAAGAGAAGAAAAAGGACAAAAAAATTAATCATAATAGGACAACATCTTTATGACAAAAGGATCAAATAAGTAGGAAAAAAGCTACAGGGAGAGAAACGGAGTGAAAAAGAGAGACAGAGCACATGAGTCTTGATTGAGCAATGTACTTATTTTGTACACTATTCAGTTCATTGTGATGAGAAAGAGAAGTAAGGTGAGAAAAATTAAATTGAATATCCATCATAATATCAAATGAAGAAGGTAGCAATATATTAGTAAAGGAGAAAATCTAAGTCACAAATGACTGATTTCTAAATCTAATTGTCTTCCAGAGGTCAGAGAGTAAAAAGGTAGTAGTTCTTTCTGAAAATTTTCATTTGTGATATTGTGGTGTAACTTGAACTCAGAATATATTTTTTTCATATTTAAGTCTATAAATAGATTATGAAGGTTATTTTATTTTTTTTCATGCTTTGTACTACCATATTTTTTTTTAGTATCAAATCACACATTTTTCCTTTGTTTTTGCAGGTATCAATGAAATTGAAATTCTCAAAGGAATGACACTTTAAAAAAAAAGGAGAAGTTTAAAATTATTAAGTGTTGCGCAGTTTTAAGTTTGCTACAAAGAAAGTATAAAGAAATCTAGAATGTAATAGCTAAAACTTACATATTCCTGAATAACTATTATATGAATTTGAAAAAAACCCACAAGCTACTAGAGTTTTTGTGTGTATGCCTGCATTGACATGGAAATTAAGATAAATTCTAATTGCTTTCTCTAATTATATAATGATTGTCTCTTACCATTTACTGTCATTGGCAACAGCATCATACTTTTTCAAGGCTGGAGAATTTGGGGTGGAAATAATGCTGTCTGGGTGTCCTTGATCCTTCCTTATAGAAAGAATGCAGGCTACAATAAGTGTTTGTTTTATCTACACTTAAAAAAAAAAAAAAATTACCCTATTTTATTTTTATATAAAGACTTATTTTCTAAGTACCAATTTTAAGTATCACTTCCTTTATGGTCCTTATCTCTTGGAAGGGGAAAACAAAGCAAAACAAAAGAGCACTTGAGGTTTACTCCTGGAACATAGCCTTTGTAAGAAAACAGGGTGATGAATAGACCATTCTATATCCCATTCTCTCTGAATTAGTACCTTAATACTTATTTTTAAACCATTTTTAGCAGAAACATATATTTCTTTATGACATGATTATTTATCAGGTGAACTGGCTTGTTTTGACAAAAGCTTCACATTTTCTGCAAAAACCTCTGGTGAAGTATTAGGTGACCTGTATCTCTCAGGCACAGAAAACTGTTCCCTTGAGGTTGATTATTTGGCTTCCCGAATATGTCATTCTAAAGAACAGCAGATACATCTTCCAGATTCAATTATGGAGAGGCGACACCATCATTTCCTCTTAATAAAACAGTTTATCTTGTATTGTGACGATCAGGAAAGCCAATCCTAATGAACAAAATGTCAAGCATATGGGGATAGGGAAGATAGCCCGAATGTCTCATCAGGTCAAGATATGAAGCAATCCAGCCCAGGAAAATTAAACAGCAAGTGATTATTGTTTGCAAAGACTGGGCTCATCTGCACACACATTAAATTTATTGTTTTAATTTACTTTTAAGTAAAAATATAACTTCTTGGGTTTTAATACATCACTTGTTTTTAATAAATCTGTCATGACTGTGTGTTCATCATATATGAATTTGAGAAGTGATCTTACAGTCTAGGGAGAACCCAACTAAATCATTGTTTAATGTTTGTAATGTACATAAAACATATATGCAATAATATTTTAGTATTTGGTCATAGCACTTGCCTTGAATGAAGGTATGCAAAAATCACTGCATCTTTCCCACATGTTATGTTATGGTAACATGTGTGACTATAAAGCTATATGCTGCTTGAAGTGGCTAATATTCATTAAATTCATGACCAGTCTTTACCGAACAGGACTCAAGTGGCTGGAATGTAACTATTTGAGAAGGAATTAGCCATCATAATTTGAAAATAGGGTAACAGTTATAAACCTTATTGTCCTCTGATCTGCTGTGAGACCTTGAGGGAGTAAATTAAAAAAAAAAAAAAAAAAAGAAGAGCAGGCAGTACTCAGAGGCACTACACTGGGAACCTGTATTGTATTGCACTGCTTATACAGCTTTATATAGCAATTAAGAGTGTGGCAAGAAATGTTTTGTGTTTTGTTTATTTGTTGTTTTTTTTTTTCTACAGAACAACTTCCGTAAAGTTTTAGAAATCTTCTTGCTCTGCTGTCAGGTAAAACAAAGACCTTTTGAAGTGTCTTATAACAAACAAGACACTAGACTAGTCAACTGACTAAAGCTTTTCCTGAGCCTCTTGGCCTCAATTTTAGCACTAACTTTCCCATTTTTGATGAAGGGGAAAGATCAAATGATCAGTCTCCCTATAGTGCTTCTTTTCTGAAGGGTAGGAGAGAAAGGAGAAGGAAGAGCTTAAGCTTGCTCTCTCCAGAAGAAAGTATTCTGCCTTGTCTTAATGTGGAATAAATACACTGCTATAGCTTTGTCTTGAGCTTTCTATCTCATGATTGAGAGTCCAACCATGAGGGTATAAAGATTTTTCGTTTTGAAACCTAGTGGGTACAAGTATTTACAAAAAAATATGAATCCACTTTAAGAGACTGAAAGAAACCCTCTGTCCCCCTGAACCCCAGCCCCCACCCCGCCCCCTCCAGTAGGTTGGAATTAAAATCAGTTAGGAAGAAATAAAAATATCCATGTATAAATTTTGTTTCTGTGAATAACCTTGAAACTTGAACTTTACTCAGGCATTTGGTCAAGTGATTTTAGGTCTCCTCTGCTACTGGATTTTATGACAAAATGGGCTCAGGTTTTTTGAGGAGTTTTTGTTGTTTCAATTAGCAGTTCTATCATGAAGCTAAAATGACAAAACACACTGAAATTTCACTGAGCTACCAGTCCTCCTGTGAGCAAATCTTCCTGTCACCATTTCCTGCATAAAAGTTTAATTAACTCAAATATCAAATTGAAGCACAGACAGTTGATCTAGATGGAAGTGGTAGGCAACACTTTCCCAAGAAATGTTTCCCACTAACTCAGGTGGAGATCAACACAAGCATCTAGTCAGGGGTTATCATAATCTCAAGAACCTTTATTCTCTATCCCTGCCTTCATCTTGGAAGTGTGGGGAATTTATACATGAGGTGAGGATTTCTAACGTCTAGTGTGCTTGCCAAAATACTTCCCATTGAAGGGAACATGAATTAAAAACTCTAGTCATGTTCCCGTGGTGCTCAACTTTAACTGAATCCTTGTAAGAGACTAGGTGTGAGCGTTAGTTATTTGTTTGAAAAAAAATGTTAATGTTCATCCTAAAAGTTCTTGGGTACTAAAGAAACAGCAGTCTCTAAACCTTGTAAATTTTCTTTCTCTTGACTTTCTTCAGAACTTTACAGATTATGAATTTTAAAAATACTGCAGTGCAATAGAAAAGACAATGAAGTTAGAGAAATAGTAAAAACAATCAAGAAGCTTGTAGAAAGACGAGCGTGCTACTGCTATTTTATCATAGTTTATTTTGTACCTTTAATGAGATTATAAATGCAGCAAAATAATTTTTTGAAGTTTGTATGCTATTTATTCAGTTACCATGCCTGGAATGCACAATATTTTATTCTTCTATCGTATTTTAGCCCTTTCATTGTTCAGATCTAGAGAATAAACACATCATTACCATTACAATCCAAGTTGGGAAATGGGTAAGTCAGACATTAAAAAAGCTTTGATGTCCATTGTTCCGTACAATATATAAAGTTGCTTAGGAAGACGTGTGTAAAGTACCCTGATTCAATTTATGCATAGGAAGTCAGAGACAGAGATATCATTGTGGTGCCTAGGGGAAGGTCGTGTTAGAAGTGCACAGCCTGATTTAGAGCTGAAGGCCATCACACATCTGGACTTATCAGAGTTTCAGAGTGGAATGATGGAGTGCATTTCAGGCTGCAAGCACTGCAGTAAGGACAGTTCTTTTTCCGATAAAAACTGAATAAAAGGTTGTAAATTTACAGTGCCACCTGCTCTCTTTCTCTCTCATTCTCCCTACCTTTCCTTACCTCCTTTTTCCCTCCTTCTTCCTAGCAAAAATAGATGCAGGGTAATTTTTTAATAGAAAACAAAAGAAAAGAAAATAAAACAAAATAAAGCATAAATATAAATTCAGATGGAATCCTTAGTATTTGGACCTGATCTCACTTCTATACTATACAGATTTTTTCTTTTTTTTTCTTTTTATTTCTTTTTTCTTTTTTTCTTTTTTTTTCTTTCTATTTTTTAATAGATTTGGGATAATTAAACGCCCTCACTGGCTGAGAAATTGCAAAGCATTAGAGACGGTGTGAAAAGAAAGCAAGAGAGCTCCAGTGTGTTTTGCTGTCCTTTAAAGACTTTCAGGAGCTTATATATTGTGTATGCACACAACACAAGCATTTTTCATGGTCTTTCTCTTTTCATAAATACTAAATAGAATTCACTATGAAGGAAAAAGAGGGTAGTTATTACACAAGTCAATACATACAAATTCCCATTCCAAACATTATAAGGTATGTGTTTTTTTCTTCTTTTAAGGTAACCTCCATTTTTGATATCTTGAAATGTTCTTGCAACGTGATATAATTATCCTAATAAAACATAACACCAGATGAAGAACTTACTAAACAGTATAGATGAAGAAATGTGGTCTTGGGTTTTGAGTTGGTTTTTTGTTTGTTTGGTTTGGTTTGGTTCTTTTCCTGGTTTCTTTTTCTTTCAAGGACAATTATATCCAAACTATATATCTTTTTATTTATTAGTGAGAATTTTAAAAAATTATAATCTTCCTTAGTTTTGGTGTTCGTACAACTAAAATGTGAAAGTCACTATCTACTGCATAGGTTAGTACTGCAGAGGTAGGCATGAGCGATATTTTTGATAAGAAAGGTGACTGATTATGCAGCTTCTGCCATCAGCAGAGTCATTGGAAATACCCTTTTTTGTGTATGCATTTTTAAATATGTATGAACTTTTATATACATCAGTAGGCAAACATTTACTTGTGCTAGCACTTTGGTGAATCTATTTTGGTAAATTATGTGGAGACCATAATCAGATAAAGAAAAGACACTGTAAAAATCAAAAGCCTTGAATAAATCTTCCCAGCCCTGCCTATAAAATTGTTAATATGTGTATGGATGTTTGCTTTTATTTAGTAGAAAGGGCTTCACAATAATCAGCCCAAACTGTACTGCTACCATTAATGTGTTTTGCCACAGCAGACCTTCTATGTAGCTGTTAAATTTTGACAAGGGGAGCTATTGTGTTTGGTAGCTATGAAGGCTTGTATATTAATAGGCTAATATTTACATGAATGAGCTGTTTGAGAAAACTTATTGTTGAGATTCTATTCCTGTGTGTTCCTATAAACACAAGAGGAAAAAAAAATTAAAAAAATAAAAAAACCAAACACCCAAACCAAGAGAAGTTGTATAGTATCCCTTCTGCAAAATTAATTAAAGATTAAAACAAAATGAGAGTTTTGGAAGACTATTAACCTTCTCTCATCATAAATATGTATTCAGTATTGCTGTGTGGATCAATGAAGTACTGGGCAGTAAACTAATGCACTGCATACAAAATTGCAGCTGATACAATAAAACTTTACTGAGTACGTACATGCACAGTAAGCAATCTTCATGCATGAAAAAGTCAGCTTTACAAAGTTATTGATATACTTCTACAACTCAAAAGATTTTTTTTCTATTCAAACTCTGAAAGTGAGCTTCATTGAAGAACTCATCATAGCTCCTATCCTCAGAATCACACTGTGATACTAATCTCCCTTGAAGAGACTGTTCCCTACTCAGAGGAAAAGATGGCTGTTGAACATCTTCTGCCTGCTAGTAACACTACACAGTTTGCACTTCTTCAGAATGAAAAGGCAAAAGACTGGGTCTATGTGTCATTCTTAACTCTATCATTTTCCTTGTAAATGGTTAAATTATTATAGAATCACAGGAATATATTAATTATGATAACATTTCTATTCGTTCACTTTGGAATAGAATAAGATTTTTTTAATAATAATTTAATCTAAAATTTGGATACCATAATACTAGGAATATATTTAATTTTTATTTTAAAACAGATAGTTCTTTTTCCTGGCAAGCAGTATAGACATCTATGATCTTTCCAAAGCAAGAATCACTAATCCCTGTAATAGATTTCTAAGAGGAAAGTGTACTTAATATACCTGAAGGCTTTGTATAAGGGAGCCAACACTATCTTATAAGAAAAAAAAAATATAGCAAAGGCTTATGCATTAAAAATAGAAGACAACAGTTCTAGTCCTCATTTACATATGCATATTTATATGATACTCTTTAATTGCATCTAACCTCATAGAAAATGACAAGTTTCCTTTGTTTCCTTTGTTTGGTAGAGGAATGTCATGATATGAAAACATAAGTGTATCTACTTGTATCAAGTAAGTAATGCATTTTGGCTAAACTGAAATACTTGACATTATGAGGTTTACATCTTCAGAAGTATTTCAGACTACATTTTTCTATTAATGCCTTATTGGAAGTCATGCTTATTTCATCAAAAAAGCCCATCCCCTCCGCTTATAGCACTAAACAAATAATTTTTTCATTTTATGACATTCCTAAGTCATGTAAACAATATCAGAAGTCAAAAATCTCCCTTAATATTTTTTCACATAGTTTCCATCATTCTCCAAATCAGTTCTTTAAATTCTTTAAGACAAATTTCAACTTGTTTATTTATGGCAATAAAATGATCACTACCAAGGAGAAGATTTTCATACTACTCATGACAGAAGACACTTCATATTGCCACGTCTTCTCTTAGACCAATTAACTACCCAATTAAAGAATGTGTGAACATGCTATCCTCCAATCTAACGATAGACAGATAAAGCAGAAATGTGCTAATACACTAAGACTTTTCTTCTACACGGTGCAGGAAATTAAAGATAAAACACTTGATTACACCGACATGCACATGGGTAAGATATTGAATATGGCACAGTCATCAAAAGAATTGCCATATGGAAACCCATATGGCTCCATAGACAAGTACTAACAGATTTAAGAATTGCTCTGCTTAAAAAATGGAAAGGCGAAGCAAGCAGCACCTCACAGAAAAATGCAAGGGAAAAAAAGGGAAAGGAAGGGAAGGCAAGGCAAGGCAAGGCAAGGCAAGGCAAGGCAAGGAAATAGGAAAGTAAAAAGGAAAGGAAAAAAGGAAACATTCTATTGGCAAATAACCACTTGTCAAAATTTCCCACATTTCTACAAATAATTTACTGTAATTTGTGTTTTCTTAGTTACCTTTCAGATCTTTCTGTCTATATTCAAAGTAATTGAGAAAAAGACAAACAGATCTCTTCTTGAACATAGACAGATAACTAGATTATTGATAAATCTTTTCTTGTATCACAGTCACACACTGAACTTTTCTGCTGTTGGAGACATCTTACTGCTTTTAATGGTAGTGTCCATTATATAAAAAGAGTATGTTTGAAGCAGTCATTTTGGGTGGTATTAATCTCTACCTAGCACAACCTACTACTAGGTTCAACATTTGAGCTAAAAACCCAGGATCTTTTCTATAGTCAGTGACAGAAATAAACATTTTCAGAAGCTTATGCTAGAACTATCCTTAAAATTACATCTGATTTTGTTTTGGAGGAAATTAGAAATTTCATTCCAGAACAGTATACAAGAGCAAGCTACCATTTATATTTTTAATCAGGGGAACAGGATATGGGATTAAAATGGCATATTATTTGACGGTATACCAACTCAGCTAAATTTAAGGTTTTGAAACAATAATATAATACAGAAAAGTTTAATTTCACCCTTTTATATCACCAACCTTTGTCTAGTCTTTGGCATAAGAGTGGAAACCTGTGGAAATCATCTGGTTCATTTTGTTCAAGGCAAGCTATCAGAGATTGCCATAAAACTGACCACAGTCGTCTTGGGCAATTGCTAGAGAGAAGTACTGAGACATCCAGTGAGTGGTTGCTATCTCATATCTGTAAATTGCTCCTGAATCCCACCACTGTCATCAGCCCAGTAGGATGTAGTTTGCGCCTTCATTCTCCAGCGCCAGTGAAGATTTTGTATGGCTATGGTTCCTCCCGCATCATTTGTCACATCTATTAAACTGTGAAACCATAGAATAATTTGGGTTAGAAGGGACCATAAGCCACCTGATCAAATATGGGAAAACTTCTACTTTAAATTAAGTACCTCCAGGCATTGTTCAGCAGAGTTCTGAAAATCTCTGATCAATGAGACTTCAGAATCTCTGGGGGAAAGTTGTCCCAGTGTCTGACCACCCTGTGGTTTTGTTGTAGTACTTGTTGTTTTTGTTTTAATAGCAAGAGGAAATTTTCCTTCATGTAACTTGCATTCATTCTTCTCATCCTTCTGCTGTGCATCACTGAGAAATACCTGGTTAGGTCTTCTCTATAAATACACATTTGATAGTGGAAAACAATGTTAAGTCGACCCCTTAGCCATCTGTTCTCTGAACTGAACAAAGCCTGGTCACTCAGCCTCTCCTTGTAACACTGTGTACTCCAGCCACTTCACAATCTGGTGTCTCTCCAGTGGCCTGCTCCAGTTTGTCAGTGTCTTTCTTGTACTGGGGAGCCCCAACACTGGAAGAAATACTCCATTTCGCAACAACCATATGGAGTAATAATCACTTCCTTTAAACTGCTGGCTATGCTTTAACAGTGAAGCCAAGGAGAAAGTTGGCCATCTGTGCTGTGTTTGGAGGGAATAATTGGACTAGGTGACCTCAAGAAGTCCCTTCTAACCTCAAGTATTCTATAATTCTGCAATTTAAAAAGTATACCCAGTGATATGAGGACGCACAAACCCCATCTCTCGTTGGGTTGAGGACAGCAGTTGCATTCAGGACTGAATCACAAATTTGAGATGACTGACACCTTCCACTTCTCAGGACAGGCCTGGGCAGACAGCACACTTCTGACATATCTAAATTCTGCAGACTATTGTTTTTATTTAGTTCTCCAAATATTTATATTAACAATATAAACAAAACAAGGTAATTCTTGTAATACCCTTTCCTAACATCTCCCTATGAGTAACTCAAAAAAGAACTCAAAATAGAATGGAAATACAGAGATGCTTGCTTTGAAGTTTATGGGAGTTAAGCTCTTTTTGCAATGATGATTGATAATACTTTAATATTGATTTTAACAACATACAATGGATAACATGTAAAAAGAGTATTACATGTAAGTCAGATATGAGAGGTCTGTAATATTTGTGCTCCCATTACCCATTATCTCTTTAGTTGTGAATGATAATTGCTTTTTAGCTACTGTCCATAGGTTTTATGCTCTTATTTGCTGAAATATTTTTAGATTATCATAAATATTATTTTCAGAAACTGCTGAGTGCCCCCAAAAATATGTTTTTAGTTCATAAATGTAGAGCTAGTAGCAAGAAATAAAATGCTGCTACTGTTACCCCTTACCAAGGAAGAAACACATACTTATAAAAAGCACTTTAAACAAAAATTTTGAATTATATTTTTGGTATAATTTTCATTCACCCTCTTTTTCAATCAAATTACTATGAATATTAAAGTCATGTAATGCCATTGACTGAAAAAAATCAGTTTAATTCATCTGGAATGGAATATTTTCTTCCATGAATGATAAGATAATCAAGCAATTTGATACAGAACAGTAAGTCAAGGAGAGGAAAGGGTCAAGAATAACAATCATTTCAAACACAGTTCTTATTTTTGTTATTTCAAGAATATACCAGCAATAGTAAAGAGTGAAGGGAGCATTTTTTGTGGGAGAGGAGTCAAATACTTCAGAGTGTTAAACACGGATTTTCATTGTATGTTTCCTTCATTCATGTTTTAGTCTTCTTTTCTTGCTTTACCTGTAGGGTGTAATTCAATACATTTATGAGATAGGAATTTATTAAAAAAATATTCTATGAGTGTATGGCAAGCATGGTATAGGGAGGGCTGATGTGTGGGGAAGAGTGTTTTGTGCACTATAATAATCTACCTAGTGAATTGGAGGAAAATCTACCAGAATGCCACATTAAACTTTAGAGATACAATAAGATAATCTAGAATTCTGTGGTAATAGTGATGATGATTTCATAGAAAAGACATATTTTGTTTACATGTAAACTATACAAATAAGAACTGTGATCATTTTGTGGAAAATGAATGTATTAAAGGAAATGGTGCATGTTATGAGAAGGAAGGCACTTTAGGGACTTGTCCTGAAGGCAGAAGTCAACCGATTTTGATGTTGTCACCAGGGGGAACTTTTACAGCCTTATCCAAACACCCCTGAACCAAATATTTCTCTATTGTTTAGCAAAAACATTTATTATAGGAACAGGTACATGACTTCTCAAACCCCATGGCCACTGTGTAAGACAATTAAGTGTGGGCATTAAGTGAAAAAAATAATTTGTTATGTTAGCATAATTCTGAATTCTTGAAAGCATATAGGCAGCAAGATTAGTACGGGTGGGATAAATGAGTTTGGTTTTAGTATGAAGGTACATACGCACACACTTATTTGCACTGTGTAGGGAGACTATATTGTTCCATGAGTTATAGCTCCAGGATCAGGTCTAACATATTTGTTTGTAGGATTTTACATTCAGTAAAACTCACAGAAGGCCCTGAAACCAAAACAACCTCTGCATCACACTCATTGCATATTACCTTCGAGTCACAGACTATTATGTTGAAGATTCTCACAGACATGACAGTGTCAGTACTTTAGTCCTTGAAAGCCAAATGCATTTTGCCTGGCATTTTCAATTTTTCGGTAATATTTTCTCTACACAATTTGATTATTCCTTTTTCCTATTTTATGGTCTTAAAAAGATAAACATTTACATCAAAGAAAGATCAGTTATTAAGTGAAATAGAAGGGTTGAAAGAGGCTAAAATAGATTTACAACAAAAAAAGGTGATGAAAATTGGGTGCTGAGTATAATTCAGTGCTTTTTTGTCATGCTCCTACACTCTTTGGAAGAATCATAAAGCAATTTCTAGGTTTAAGTCCCCTAGATGCATGCCTGTATATTTTGGTGTAAACAGAGCTCTGTGTTTCCCATGACTCCGAAATTCAACACTCCCTAAAAATTTGTTTTCCGTGATCCTAAGTTTTTGCTTTTTTATTGTATTTCTATCCTCTATGGTTTCAAGAGATATAACCTCAAACATGTGAAGACACTGTAAACTGATGAACTGTCTTCTGCCTGAGGCAAGTAGAAAACCAGAATAAAGCCTTTGAGATGTATGAATTGCCCCATTCATCTCACTCTGAAATTCCAATACTTCTTATCTCTAAGGAAGTCGAATTTGCCATCTTTTTCCAAGGATATTGTTTCCAATGATGAACTTTAATGATACTGCTGTGAAATCAGACATATTTTTATACATACATGCACACGTACACAAAATGTATAAATGAAATAAAAATCTGTGTATATAGATTTATTGTTTCCTGTGTTTCTGGTACAAAGTCACAAATTCTTCTGCTTGTTAGTTTTTGTGTAGCAGAAAATGTAGAGTGTTACTGAAAGTTAATTGGGACTTGACCTTCAAGAAGAACTAAGGAGAAATAGTGAAAAACTTCTAAACTATTAAAAACAAGCTTTTTTTTTTTTCTATGGAAGTGAGGAAACAGGGGGCAAATAAGCATGACCTCGCATATTTTATCTTAATTTCCATAAAATGATGATATTGAATGTGAAAGATTTTATTTTTTTTTAAATAAAGTTACAGAATCTAGGAGCCTAAATTAAGTGAGATTAATACAACATTTCTAGTTCTGTATGATATGCATACTTACATTTAATTCCTATACATCTTTAAAATTCTCACTGTCAAAAATAACTATGCACTAATTTCATGCTAATTAGCATTATAACCTAAAATTTATAGCTGTGCGTTGTTTGCATTGGTGTTGGGAATTTGGCCTAAATTCAATGTACTAATTTGAAATTACAAAGAAGTTTTCAGGTTCCTTTTACAAAACTCGTATAAGCTCTTGCTGTAAAACCTGTACCCTTTTGTTGCTACAGAGCCCGATGTTGAAGATGGCCTTCCTTTGAGTGCAGAGGTAGTCTAGGGACCTCCTCAGCCTATATGAGGAGGTCCCTCTCAACCTATATGATTCTATGATTTCTTGATTCTGATCATAAGTAATATGTACACCGCAGGAAAAGTTTTGTACTTGGTGTAACAAACTTCCCCCCCCTTCCTCTGCCCCCATTGGCCAAAGCTGTTAAAGGTGTTCCATATTATCAATTATATTCTTCTTTTTGTGAATATTTTAACGCCAGGTCTTACTGCTAGTATGCCTTTTTCAAGTATTTATCAAATGCTTCAGCTAAAGGATGTTCAGTTATTTACTGCGTGTTGATCAATTTTGTTGCCTCTAGATCAGTGCCTGCAAATGAAATAAAAAGTAACAAAGAAATGCTGGAGTGAATAGTGAAGACTCTGGCAAATACTACTATCTTTGTCTTTTTGTATGAAAATAAGAGTATTTTCTAATGAAGGGCAGAAATTACTTCACATTTTTGCTGATAAAGTCTCCTTTGCATTGATGTTCATGGACGGATGCTTCTTTCAGCATTGTCCATGTCTGTTATTTTCTGTCCTTGAAGTCAAAAGTGGATTTCTGCTGCACCTAGATAAAGTAGAATCAGAGCTGAATTTCTAATATTACATCCAGAACCAAACTTTCTCAAAATCTAGATTTCAGCTTGGTATCTTTGCCACAGGAAAAAAAAAAAAGTTATGAAAAGTTATACTTAATACAGATTCAAAGCCTGTTCTTATGTTACTTGAAAATGTAATTCACTATGTTATTAAACACCCCATAAGATTTACCATATAGTTTAATTTCTTTTAGCTTATGGGGGGAAAAACAAAATAAAACAAACAAACAAACAAACAAACAAAGCACCCAAACAACAAAAACCTACCAAAAGCAGTTAGTTTACTGCAGAAACTCACTGAATGACTATGAAGTAGAGGATGAGTGGAGCCCCTAAGCAATTTTTTTAAGGATGAAAGTTATTCTTTTGCCTGTCTTATTAAACTAAGTCACACTTATCTGTACAGGTGCAGTAATGTATGTAGTTCCTAGACTACACTGTGAAGTTTAGGTACAATAAAAGAAGCTATTTAGAAAATAACTAAGAAATCAATGACAACTGGAATAGAACTGTTTTTCAAGACAGATGAGTTTCTGGAGTTTAAAAAAAAAAAGACAAAAAATGAACCATATGAAAATCTTCCAAGAGATAAGATGAAGATTTGTAGACATGAAGAATTATGGAAAAATGAAAAATTAGGAAAAAATATTGAGTGAGAAAAGGATGGCACTAATAGAGAAGATGTGAGATTCCAGAATTAAAACTAGGTAAAGGTAACAGAAAGAGATGTGGAACATTTAAATGTAATTTAATTAGTTACTTTCTATAGAAAATATTATTTTTTTAAATATAACTTGAATACAAAACCCAAAATTTAGCTTCAGCTTGAAGGCACCTAAATTTAAGGGTCTAGATGCAGATGTGTACATGTTCACTTGCCTAAATTTAAATTGTTATTGTACTCAATGGAGACTCAATTCAGGTGACACACGTGACTAGTTGTGCACATTGGATATGCTTGCTGTTGTACGTGATCTAGAAACTCCTATATGGTTTTCATCTACCACACAAACCTAGGTCTTCTATAGGTCCTCTGTCATATCTGCAAGTCCCTGAAGATGACTCAGACATCATAAATTACCTGAAATGGCACTTCTTGCCTATGTGAGGGCTGTTGAACTGAGAGGTAGTTAGCTGACTCCAGGTATATATCTACAGTAAGCTGAGTAGATGTACATATTTCCTTTACTGTCTTGACTATATAATTAACTGTCCTGGGAGTTTTGATATTTAGTCCACACGTAGGAAGAAAAATTTAGGTCTCTTAATCTGGAGATAAATCCAAACGGATTGCTCAAAGTGTAGTTCACACACAAGGCAGAAGACAGAAACCTAAGGCTTTTGAAATGTAGAAGAGCAAACAAACAAACAAACAAATTAAAGCATGCCATTTAATGACAAACTTGCTCCAGTTAGCTCTTAATTACATTAATTTTTAAGCACAATGAAGAATATGTGAAAGCAAAGTTTTTGACGCACATCTTGATTTTCCATAATGTGAACATAGTGAAAAGAAAGAAGTGATAAAGCAGATCCTTTTTAAACAGATTTTTCAACATACAAAAAGTATGTGATAGTTTAATCAGACTCTTAAAGTGAAAAAGTGTAACCGCTTTTCATGTTTGTAACCCATAGAATAACAGGAAGAATAGTGATTTTAGTGCAGTGGGCGTTCCTTGTGCAGAACTCCAGCTGCTGTGAAAGCTTAAGCCAGAAAAGCTATCCTGAAACTGGATTGCTTGATGACAGACTGTCAGAATGTATTAAGGTTCTTAAGATAACAAGAAATGCTATGTGATAGGTAAAATTGTCTTGTGTTTCTAACTTTGTCATTTTGAATGTTTTGATAGGAGATGCCTAATATCACTGTGATGTGCTTGATTCTGAAAACTGACTTATTAATTGCAGTACTGACATTCTGTATCATGGGCAAGCTAGTTTTCTCCTCTTAGTTTTCCAGATATTATTCTCATCCTTCTTGGATTAGCCCAACATTAGTCAAAAGTAATATAAGATCTCAGTTATTTTCAGAGCCAATTAAGACATTAGCATCATAATAAGTCCCCAATAACCACCTACATCTTCTGTTTTCCTTTCTTCTCAAGTATTTTTCCCCGCACCTTCTCAGTTTTCCTGAATTTACTTCATGCAAACATATTGCTAAGAAGTACATATTATTATTCTTGCCCATCATATGAAATATATAATTTCAGGAAAACCTGTTCTTTTATGAGAAAAGTTCTCTTGTTTAAAAAGTGTACTTTCAAATTTGTCAGGTTGAAGAAGCTGCCCCAATGGCAACCTTAATTAAATCCAACAAAGAGGAAAAATTAAGCAGTGAAAAGTGCTTAGCTGATACTCATAGAACTTCAAGTTAATATCAGAAATAATGAGGGTAGGTGACTTTAAGGATAATTTCATGAGCGTTTTCTTACTCCATCCATCACATACTCCACCTTTCTGTACACTTTTTTCAGAATTCTGTTTTAGATAGATAGCTTGCTTTGTTTCTGAATAAAGTTTCCTTGCTGTCTTTCAGATATATGTTCTTCCTTCATTTCTTGTTTAGCCCCATGAGTACTGCCAAACTTTTTCTACAATAGTAAAGTATTTCAGTCAGAAGACTTGCCCCTCGGAGTATGAGTTGAATCTAGAGTACAGTTATTTAACTATATTAGTAAATGACAGAGAGCTAGGGAGAAAACAGTTTAATTCAACATTATTAATGTTAGCTGACTTCCTGGCTCTATTTTGGATGGTTCCATTTTCTTCTAAGTAAGAATACTGCTGCTTCTCACCAGCAAGATACAAGACATCCTGTACCTCTTCATCACCACAAACTTCAGGACAGTTTGCTTCACAGTCTGTTTTTACTTTGCAATCTAGATATTGCTAGGTTTGCTCTACAGTCAGGGAAGAGTGAGAGGAGTGTACAGGAGTGGGTGTACTCCTAGGGAGTTAAGCAATTTCCTAGGGAGTTAAGCAATTTCAAGGAGTGGGAAAATTTTCTTCTGTCTTGGGGGAACTTAGATGATGCAGCCCTAATTCTTAACTCATTAAAGAGCTTAAAATATGGTAGAATGAGTTTGGATTATCTTGACTCCATCTGACTACTAATCAGATCCTTGTCTTGAGTTTAATCAAGCTCTAGTTAGAAACATTAACTCTCCGCATCATTGATGCTGTCAACCATTTTCTGATCTCACACTCTGTGGGGTTTTGGTTTTGCTTTCTTCTGTTTTGTTTTGTTTGAGGAGGATGTGTTGATGCTTTGGTTTTGGGGTTACTTTTACTGTTGTTTTGGTTTGTATGGTTTGGATAGTCTGGTTTGTTTTTTAATATGCCCAGAATACTATGATGGCTAGGAGTTTGGGCTGACATTTACATTAGGACAATAACAGCTGAATCTCAAGTGATGTTTTTAAGTCCATCCATAAAATACCTGTTAGAACTGTCACCATCTTAATAATGATTTCCTTTTACTAAGAGAAAATGACAATGTGATCACTGTAGATAATTAAGCAGCTTTACTAACCTTTCGTTACTTACATTAATTTACCTGAAGGATTGTTCTTCCACCATGTCCTCCCTCACTTGATCCCTCCCTTCCTGCCTTCCTTCTTTCCCGCCTTCTTACCCTCTTGCCCTCTTTCCTACTATAGCAATCTATTATGTAGGTTTTAAAATACTTAATGGTAATTATGATGTCATGTAGTCTAGTTCGCCAGCAAGAAGAGATTAACATTTGAATATAATGTACTTTTGGTATGGGGTTAAAGCAACTTATTGAAGTAACTGTGTTGCTCTCAGTAGACATCTTCTTTCAGAGAAAAGCAAAAAAAAAAAAAAAAATTCAGTGCGCTCTGAAAGAAAAATATATCTTTGCCTGCTACTTATAAGGCTACACTGCTCTGTCTTTTTTTTTTTTTTTTTTTATTTTTGTAGTGTCCCTTATTTTCCAGTACTGATAAACAGGAAAGCACTCTGGACTTCTAGAGAAAAAAAGATAATAAAAGTCTGCTTGCTCAGGTTAGTAGTCAAACAAAAAGGAAAATCCCCAGCTAACTTTTATTACATTTCCCTTTTTATTTATATTTTCTATTTTTTTCCAAACTTTTTAAATTATTTTTGAAACTATTTGTATGCGATGAGCTCTGGTATGGTGATATATTATCTCAATCAAATAGCAAGTATCAATCATAAAAGCTCTGTGCTAGTTTACTTTAACCCCAATTGATGAAAGAAATATATCCCTATAAGAAACACCAATACTTTTGTATCAGTGTTTACATGAGATTCACACTTTTATATATTAATGTATCCACTTAACACACTTTATGAAATGGAAATTCTTTGAGCAAATAAAGAAAATTTTTATTAATAAAAATATCAGAATCAATCTACTACTGTTTTGGAATTTGGCTTTTGGTACATAAAGTTTGTCCATATAGTTTGAATTTGAGTCCAAAGGAAGAATCTGTGATTCTCCCTTGTTCAAATTATTTTCTGAACTGAAGCTATTATCATTGTTCACAGCTTCAGTGAAAGATTTGCTTCAATAGCTTTTTGGGGTGGAGGGCTGAAAAAGGAGGGCATCATCAACCAGTCATTGGCTCCTACAGGCGTAAGAATTGATGGTGCAGAAAAGGTTGTATACAGCAGCAGTGGAAACAGCTGCTGCCTGCTTGGGTTAAGGGACTTCTTTGCAAACATGACAGGGACAGCCTCCATTTACTACAATTGAATGTTCCAGTCTGGCCCTAATAAAGCTCATGATTCAGACCAATAAGCATATTTAAAATTCAAATACATACAATTACAATTAGACCGTTAATAATTTGGAACCTCTTTCACAATTTCATGCTGCAGCTCAAATAGTAACAGCCCATAAGAGTAATTATAGAGGCTTCTGTCTCAGAGATTTGAGTAAAACTACTGCAGGGAAAGCCAATGGGCTTTTGTATTTTCCACGTGTGTCTGTGGCAATTTTGCAATGCATACCTAAGACCTCCACACATAGATACATATGCCAAGCATGTTGTTGCTTGATTTTGTGAAATTTTATCCAGTAATTCTTATACATACAAGTATATTATTGAATGGTGTAAATTATATACAACTCAGACACATGTTCAAGGCTTTGTGGAATCAGACACATATGGTTTATCTTCTCAGGCAAAGGAGAAAAAAAACAACAACTATCTGATTTATGTAAGAAAACCAGAAAAACATAGTCTGATCTGTCCTCAATTAGGCTTATTCATTACTGCAAGACAGAAAAAAAATATTTATGAACCATTCTATGATATAAAAGCACAGACTACTGAGAGACAAGCTGACTTCTTCCATAGGAGCCACTCTATGAAAAACAGAAGCAAGCACCTAAGATAGGCAATTATCTAGGGAATTTGAAAGGTAAATGAGAGGCTTTTTAGTTCCTCTAAGATATTTGAAATATAAATAATTTTTGTACTTATGTATGGTAAAGCACAAGGGCAAGTATAGGTGAGGAGTCATAACTGAGGGCTCTATGTAAGAAATTTGGCATTAATTTCCTGAGAAATTCTGGAAAGTCACATTGAAAGAGGAAAGTATCTATTAGATCTTTCTTTTTTTTTTTTTTTAAATCAAAAATCATATAGCTTGGCTGTTTGCCTAAACTATATCAATAAACCATGATGTGCATACAGCAGCATTTGCAAACATTGCAGTTAATTATTCTTTTTCTTTTTGTTGTTGTTGTTTTTCTTTTTGTGAGAAAACTGGGAGCTATATCCCTGAGTGTTTCTGTGTCTCATGCATATTCTTCTCATGCTTAAAAAAAGAAAGGACAGAGATAAATAGCAGTCAGTAATATAGAGATTTTAAACTTTTCTCTATAATGCTTAACCCTCTAAGCACAGTCTTATGTCAGTGCTTTACACCATCAAATTTCCTAGAATCATAGAATTGCCTAGGTTGGAAGGGACAATTTGGGCCATCTAGCCCAACCATCAACCCAACCCTGACAAAAACCATCACTAAACCATATCTCTAAGCGCTATGTCTACCCATCTTTTAAATATCTCCAGGGATGGTGACTCAACCACTTCCCTAGGCAGCCTGTTCCAATGCTCAATAACCCTTTCAGTTTAAAAATTTTTCCTAATATCCAGTCTAAACCTCCCCTGGTGCAACTTGAGGCTGTTTCTTTTGTCCTATCGTCTGTCACTTGGGAGAAGAGACTGACCCCTACCTCTCTACAACCTCCTTTCGGCAGTTCTAGAAGGCAATAAGGTCTCCCCTCAGTCTTCTTTTCTACAGACTAAACAACCCCAGCTCCCTCAGCCACTCCTCATAAGACTTATTCTCCAGACCCCTCACCAGTTTTGTTGGTGTCCAGAGCGGGTCTCTGGACCCGCTCCAGCACCTCAGTGTCTTTTTTGTAGTGAAGGGCCCAAAACTGGACACAGTACTCAAGGTGGGGCCTCACCAGTGACAAGTACAGGGGGACGATCACTTCCCTAGTGCTACTCATCACACTATTCTTCATACAGGCCAGGATTCTGTTGGCCTTCTTGGCCACCTGGGCACAGTGCTTGCTTATATTCAGCCAGCAGTCAAACAACAGACCCAGGTCCTTTTCTGCCAGGCAGCTCTCCAGCCACTCTTCCTGAAGCCTGTAACGCTGCATGGGGTTGCAGCACTTGGCCTTGTTGAACCTCATACAGTTGGCCTCAGCCCATCAATTCAGCCTCTCCAGATCCCTCTGCAAAGCCTTTCTATCCTCAAGCAGGTCGACACTCCCACCCAACTTGGTGTCATCTGCAAACTTACTGAGGGTGCACTCAATCCCCTCATCCAGATCATTAATAAAGATATTAAAAAGAACTGGCCCCAATACCGAGCCCTGCGTACACCACTTGTGACCAACCACCAACTGGATTTAACCCCATTCACCACCACTCTCTGGGCCCGGCCCTCCAGACAGTTTTTAATCCAGCGAAGAGTACTCCTGTCCAAGCCATAGGCTATCAGCATCTCCAGGAGGATGCTGTGGGAAACTGTATCAAAGGCCTTACTAAAGTCCAAGTAAAAAACATCCAGAGCCTTTCCCTCATCCACCAAGTGTCATGGCAGGAGATCAGGTTTGTCAAGCAGGACCTGCCTTTCATGAAGCCATGCTGACTGGGCCTGATCCCCTGGTTGTCCTTCATGTGCCACATAATGGCGCTAAGGATGATCTGTTCCATGACCTTCCCAGGTACTGAGGTCAGACTGTCAGGCCAGTAGTTCCCTGGATCATCCTTCCGGCCCTTCTTGTGGATAGGCATCACATTTGCTAGACACCAGTCAACTGAGACCTCCCCGGTTTGACAGGACTGCTGGTAAATGATGGAAAGTGGCTCAGTGAGCACTTCCGCCAGCTCCCTACATACCTTCGGGTGGATCCCATCCGGCCCCATAGACTTGTGTATATGCAGGTGTTGGAGCAGGTCCCTCACCATCTCCCTTTGGATTACGGGGGCTTCATTCTGCTCCCATGCCCATCTACTAGCTCAGGGGTCTTGGTACTCGGAGAACAACCGACTCTACTACTAAAGACTGAGGGAAAGAAGGCATTAAATACCTCAGCCTTCTCCTCATCCTTTGTCACTATGTTACCACCTTCATCTGATCAAGGACGGACTCCTCCTTCTGTTACTAATATATTTATAGAAACTCTTTTTATTGTTCTTAACATCCAAAGCCAGGTTAAGTTCTAGATGGGCTTTGGCCTTTCTAATTTTCTCCGTACATAGCCTTACAACATCTTCGTTGCCTTCTTGAGCGGCCTACCCCTTCTTCCAAAGGCCATAAACTCTCCTTCTTTCCCTGAGTTGTCACAAATTCTGCATTGCACAGGCGTAAACAACAGAATGAGTAATGATTTGCCAAATAA
The DNA here is from genome assembly GCF_028500815.1 of Rissa tridactyla. NCBI lineage: Eukaryota > Metazoa > Chordata > Aves > Charadriiformes > Laridae > Rissa > Rissa tridactyla. The sequence continues at coordinate 38,380,302 of NC_071466.1, read as the reverse complement.
CACACTTCGTGCTTTAATGAACATGTTAAATAGGCCCACCATTGTTTAACTAAAACAGCTTTTGATCCCACAGTTCAGACATTTTCCCTGTACACTGAACATAAGTCACTAAATTTGCATACCAAACTGTCTTATTTCCTGGAGTTCCATAGTCTCTTTCTCCTTTTTATGATCATTCCTGATACTGTTATAATGATGTTTAATATATGGCTAATATTTTTATCCTGGCAAGAATAAAGGAAAGAAAACTAAGACATTCTATTATTTTTTATTCTCTCTTCTCCCATCTTTTTCTTTTACTTTGGATTATGCAGAAAGCTGTCATCACGTTAACCTCAATCATCACCTACTACATAATCATGTGCAATAAAACCAGATCATTTGCACCAAATGAAAAAAACAGAATAAATCCTGGCCCTGACAAATCTGAACAGATATGAAACCTGAATTATCTAATGGCTCCCAGAACTGTATTAGGATTACTGAGAACGCTTCGCCCCATGGCTCAGCAGGATCTCCAAAATTAAAAATGCAGCCACAGCGAGACACGACCATCAGAAAAGCAAGACTCCTGTATAGTGACTTCCTTTAGTTCCTTAAATTAAAATAATGGCAAGGCCATTCTCATGTCCAAGAAATTATTTTTAATCTTCTGCTTACAAGCCATATGGCATTAGATAGATCTCCTTAGTTCATTGTTTGTTTCCTCCACTTATTTGTTTTGGATTATGAGCTATTTTAAGTAAGGCCTTCTTTTCCAAACACTACGATTACTAGGGAAACAGATTCCCGAAATGTTGACACCTCTAGATATTACAGAAATATTATTACTAATGTTACCCAAAAGGACACAAAAAAAATACCATACAGATTGTAAATAGTTGTACCAAGTTCCCTGTAAATGGGCATAAAATATGGTGTAATAATGTTGACAGGCCTGAGCACTGACAGATTAGCAAGAAATACGGGCTGCAGCTAAGTAAGAAGTAGTATAATCATAAGATAGAGGATGCTGTGGAGAATAAAAGCCTATGAATTTTCAGTGATTGTTCTTTATGAAGCGTATGCTACGAAATCATATATAGTAGCTGTTAAAAACAAACAAAAAAAAACAAAATAAAAGGCAAGAACTTCCTTGCGAACTTTTCCATTTGATGGAAGTGTTTGGCTGAAAATGCAAGAAAGACCTGATGTATGAACAACCACAGCAGGAACTGCAGAAAAACTGAAGCATTGCAAATATAAACACCATTTTCAGTTTCAGGTATGGTACAGGATTTTGATCTCATTACAGGGATCCAAGACCAATCAGTATAGAAGAAATTAAGTCCATCATCAGATTGTGGGGCTTTACAAAGTGTTTTGGACAGGCATCTCTAAAACATAAGGAAATAACAAAATCCATGCATTCACATCTACATTAGTAATTATGCAGTGTCTGTACCCTCCCTCTCAAAATGCTGAATGGAAAAAGAAAACATTGCACCAATAATAATTATAATTATTCCAAATGTATATGTTAATAAAATTGTGTCCCTGTTTTTCACCTCAAAAAATACATACCTTTGAAGTACTTAATCAAGCAAATAGATGTGATTATGTTCATTAATGCTACATAAAACTCAGGAAGGGCAGAGCCCCTGCATAAGGACTTACTATCTTCTATAAATCCTGAGCAGTGGGCAGTGCCCTTCCTACGGGCAAAAAGCATGAGGGATTCTAATAGGCTTTAGCTACATACATTTGAAAAATCTATTTTAAAATTTGCTTTATATAATCAGAATTAGGAGCCATCATTATCATGTAATGTTATATGACCCATTATTTTGAAACTTTTGGTGGTGGCGGTGGGTTTTTGTTCATAGCAATGGGTTTTCTTTATTAACTTAAAAACAATTTCTGAATGGTGTTATGGCTGATCAAGTGCAGCAGAGTACCTATAGGATCTGTCATTAAAAATATTCTTACAGAAAATGTCTCTCACTGACTGTGCAGATGGGTAATTAATGACTATGGGCTAGAAAGGGCTATTGAAGAGTCAGCTTGACAATAGATGGCCTCAATGCTTTCTTGCTCCTTTTTTTTCTCTCAAGTTATATTTTTGAAGGTTTGGGTTTGTTTTTTTTTTTTAAGATAATCTTTTTCTGGAAAGCTTGAATAGTATTTTTTTTACCATCTCAAAATATTAAAGAAACCCCCAAAATAATATAAAAAAATCTAATTAAGAAAATATTACAGGGTATTCATAGAGGTTCTGTTCAAGAAAATAAACCTTAAACATTTTGTGGATTCCTTCTGACTCTTATAGATTCATCAAGAACAGTTTAGTTCCATCCACCCACCACCTTTCTCAGGATGGTAACAAATGCTTAGATTAATTTATTAGATTAGTACCTATCCTAAACTCCCTAACAAATTATACCCTGAATATTTAAAACATTACAGTCAGGGCTAGTGATATTTCTAAATCACAACCTTAATTTCTCCTACTTTCAGGACCCCAGTCCACACCATTTTTATACTTTTCCTTGCAGATTCTTACAATTACCTAGAAGTACTGCAGCATGGATACACTGAATAGTGGGCATCAAAATACATTTTGATCACAATTACTTTGGGCTTCCAGTCTTGCACAAATGCTGAACTCTAGAGAAACTGTTCTATTCATTTGTGCTTTCCATGGCGCTGATGGAATAGTTCATGTTTCAAAGCATAGCATCTTTTGTAGAGTCACCTGTTCTTTCCTCTGGACTCCAATCAAATTTTTCGAATGCTTAACTGCACTGTTGACTAGCCAACAGCAGCAAGTTACTGTCCATACAAATTGCAATTCATACTGGTCTAAGTGTCCGGAAACTTCTAGGAGCTCTGCAAAAGTCAAAAAGAAAAGTTGAAAAATTATTGGTTAGGGGAGGTAGAGGTAGTTGTTTTGGAAGTTCTTTGATGCTGACTAAATTCACATTTGCTTTACTTTTTTATTTTCCTCATGGTTCCATAAAAATGTTAGTATAGTGGAACATGAAAGTGCCCCTGAAACGGAAACTAAGAGTTTCACTGACTCCACTGGAAGCATGCACCAAGTGTGTTTAGAAGGAGTGAGGTGGGGGGTAATAATGAACTAATTAGCACTAAGCCTAACACCTTTAATAGAAGAACATGATTAATGGTTATGAAAGTGTACAGTATAACCACTGAAAATGCAGACAGTATAGTTTTGGGGGCAAATTTATAAAAGAAATATGAATTAAAATTTAACTACAAATGTTAGTTTAGGCCATGCACTTTAGCATGGTAAAAAATCATCCATATAATTAATCTGTATTTTTAAAACTGTGAAACTCTCCAAGGGAAGATAGTCCAGAAATGAGGGAGGCTGACAAAGAAATGGAACTTTAAGTCTGGTTGAGAGAACTCACATGGATGATCTTGAATGAATGTTCTTTTTCAGTCTGTTTCTAAAACAAGAACCTACATGTTCTAGATCAGCAAAGCAGAATGTCAGTCTGATATGAAATAAATTATTTTATAGATTCTCATCTTTTGAATTGTATCAGTTCTCTGCATTAAATTCTTCCAATTTAAACATATCTTTACTGGACACATGGACGTATCTATGAACCGAATAGAAAAATGATAAATTGAATTAAAACTCACTGGATAATTTAACATTTCAAGTAGCCAAGTTTGGCCTCTTTAGTCCCAAAGCACAATTCACTAATGTTGCCTTTGCACTCTGCTCTTATTAGAATCCCGGAAGACATTTACTATTTACATAGCAAAGAACTAATGGCTGGCATGAATGACCTGATATGTTGTAGTGACCTAGGCAACAAGGTACAGGGGTTTTCCTTTTTCCTATATGAAACAAAGTATTGGCCTCTCTAAGTATGCTTAGGTGGAACTGAATAATGGTCCAGCTGAAGGCACAAAGATGAATGTATCAATTGGTTACATGTGTTCTAGGTACAATGTAACAATGTAACTTAAAGTTACATGAAAAACATGGAAATTACATTTAATCTCTTTCTGTATTGTATCCAATGACTTAATGAAATAGCTGCAGCAACACAATCAGGATCAGAAATCAAGGATTTCTTTTTCCCAGATAACTACTCCTATGTCACATGTCACATTTCTTTTCACTTGCTTGCTCTATAATATTTGTATTGCTGCCTATACAGTAATGAGTTCAGATGTAGGAGAAACCAGTATTCATTTTATTAATTCTTCCAAGCAGGAGATGAACTCTCCCTTGTAGTGACCTATCCCAAAGGGTGATTAAAGCACAATAAATGTATGCACTTAAGCAGAAATCAGATTCTCTTCTATTCATCCCTGAAATGTACTAGATAGTCACTTCATAGCTCCCATTTATAAACATGAGACAGAGCATCACCTTAACAGCCTAAAGAACACTGTACTTCAAAATGGATGCACTGATAATTGTTAGGTGACTCTTGCGATGAAATAATGCTTGATACCATGGGTGGTCTGAGTAAATCTTAAGTTAATTGTTCACCTAGCAATGCATAGATACAATTAATTTAATATTATAAATTTTCTGGGACAAATCTCTGCATTTATACATCTCCTGGCAAAATACAGCCACATTTTCAAAATGTCACACTTCTCTTAGTCACTACTGTGAAAAGACTGCACAGTGCTATTTGAAAAAGCAAAGAAAAATCCTGGTCCAACCAAAGTCCACGTGGTCTAACAGTTCATTATGAGCTTGTTCAGATTTGTATGACCAAAGGGAGCTGCATGAAGACTATTCAAAATAAGATGAATCAGAATCAGAATGAGAGCTTTCTATCTTGTGCCGAAACTCCATGCAGAAATATTAGACGATATTGGTGTTTGAATTCATGTTCATTCATAGCCCAGGTTTGAAATTAGCAGTCTTCTATCCAGGAGCAACACTGGGCCTCCTTACAAGTTGTTCTGTGTGGTTTATCTCATTATAAGGCAACCAAGGTTATAAAGATCTCTGTGTTGTCGTAAGATCCTTAGTATGAAATATCCCTTTCAGTTCAAAATTGTGCGCACTGCATAGCGAGCTCAGTGAAGCTTGGACAGTGATGTCAGGTATTGTCTTCATTGCCTGCAGTAATACAGCCTTTGACTGGTGACCTACTGCCATATATCAAATTATCTGTAATAGTAACAGTGAAGGAGGAAGAAACAGCATTTTTACTTTGCCCACAGCAGGATCAGTTTGCTGCAGTCAAGAGTCTTCAGTAAGAAAAAAAGACATCTACATGGATATATACAAAACTGTCCATATAGTAGTTTCAAGTTTACATAACTTACATATTTCACTTTTTAAGAACTCTAGACACAGAAAAAAATTTGTTTAATAATGATCTTGTATGTCTGAATAGTTGTCCAAATTTGAATTCTATATCATCCCATGTTCTCCATGAAACATCTATATCTTGTCAGCTGATCAAAAAAATCACCAAACTGTAAACTGATGTAATCCTCCATTGTTCAAAAATCCTTTCTGGATTGTCCTCTTGGCAGCATGAAATTTATGAAAAAAATATTTCCCTTGGAGTTTCTCAAGTAATCTCTAGCAGCAAGATTTTCATCAAAAATAGAAATGGATGTGCTGGTTCTTGGTGCAAATGCTATTTCTGCAATTTCATATTACTACTGTTGTGATACTTTCATAAATAGGTAGTGCATAAGTTTATGATGCCCTAAACTGTAGGAAATGAACTGTTCCCTAAAGACCAAATCTGAACATTCTAGGTGAAATTACTTGCATGTATGATAATATTCAGGCCACAAATATTCATCTGTTGATTGTTCTGGCAGAAACTTGCTCTGGTTCTCACTTTTTTGATGCCCCAAGTTCTATTGAAATATTTATGATAAAAGCTCTCCAACCATTTCACCCAAAATTTAGGAATTACCATTATCTTAAATATCCATAAAGATGAGGATCAATATGTTTTCCTTAGACGTTTTGGGATTTTTCTAATTTGGAAGCCTGAAATGGAGAAGTTAATTATCTCTTGCATAACTCCATGACTTTGATATTTATATTTAATTTTTCCATGCACACTTGGAAATATTTCTCATAGTCATTATGCTTAGTATTATGTTTCAACCATGGTGATATGTCTTGTAAAGTTGCTTGCAAATTTGTATCCTCCGCGCTTTTTTGTGTCATCTGGTACTGCCAAGAAGAGATGGCTTCATCATCTTTGCCTGCTGCCATTAAAATAGTTGTGAGAAACATTTAGATTGCCCCTCACTCTTCTCAACACTAGACTAAACAAATTTACCTCCTTTAATCTCTCTTCATACGGCATGTAGTGCACCTTCACCATTTTCATATCAGTCCTTGGATCTTCCCCATATCCCTCTTCAACTGGACTAACCCACAAGCAAGCAGTACTATAAATGTGGTCTCCATAGCACCATGTAGAGGAGAATGATCATTTCCCCTGTTCTCCCATACATTCCTTTTAAAGTAGCCAAATATGCAGCTTCTCTTATTTACACTGAAAACACATTGTTGACTCATACTTAAGTTGGTACCCATCCATAACCTCTAAATCTCTTTCAGCATGGACAAATCAGATATTCACAACAGAATTTTTTTTAATTAGGAATACAAAATGTGTTGGGTTTTTTAAACATAACACATATAAAATTCAGACAAGATGGTGGTAATATCGGACAGCAATGATAAACAGGATGGCTGAGGTTGGAAGGTATGTTTGGAAGTTATCTACTCCAATCTCCCTGCTCAAAGCAAGGCCAGCCAGAGCAGGTTCCTCAGTACCATTTCCACTCCGATTTTGAATATTTCCAGGGATTGATATTCCACAGGCTCTCTGGCTGTTCCAGTGTTAAGCCCTCATAGTATTTTTGCTTTCTTTTTAAGAGTGGTTTTTATGTATTTCAACTTGTGCCCCTTGCTTCTCATCCTGTCACTGGATGTGAATGTGAAGAACATCTTGTTTAGACTCTGCCCTTGGGTATTTGTCCTTGTTGATAAGATCCTTCTCAGCTTTCTCCTCTTCATGCTGAACAGTCCCAGCTCTCTCAGCCTCTCCTTATTATCACAAATGCCTTATTTATCTCTGTGTCCCTTTGCTGGATTTGCTCCATTATGTTCATGTCTCTTTTGTGGTGTAGATCCCAGCACTGGACCCAGCACTCTACACGTGTCTCACCAGTGCTGAGAAGGGAAGGATCACCTTACCTGACCTGCTGGCAACAATCTTCCTAATGCAATCTAGGTTGTTGTGGGCCTTCTTTTCTGCAAGGGGGCAATGCTGGCTCATGGCCAGCTTGCTGTCCATCCCCAGGCCCTTTCTAGCTGGTCAGACAGTTGCATGGAGTTATTCCTCCCCAGATGAAGGACTTGGTATTTCACTTTTTTGAACTGTGTAAGGTCCCTGATAGACTATTTCTACAACCTTTCACAGTTCCTTTGAATGGCAGCACAACCATCTTGTATATCAGCCACTCCTCTGGGTTTCAGATCACCTGAAAACCCAATGAGAGTACACTCTGACCCATCACCCTGTCCATTAATGAAGAGGTTACACAGTACTGGCCCCAGTATTGACACCTAGGTTTCCAATTAGACTTCATGTCACTGATCACCACCCTCTGGGCCTGGCCATTCAGCCAGTTTTCAATCCACCTCATCATTGTCTTTTTATCCAGCCCACACAGCAACAACTTGTCATGAAGATCTTATGGGAGACAGTGTCAAAGATTTCTGTTAAAAGCTATTTTTATTGTGTTTAAGTAAAATTTCTTCCAGAAACTGTATTATTTTGTGTTCTCTCTAATATACCAAGTGGCCTGTGGGCAATCCATTTATTAGATATTCATCAGACGTATGGATCACAAAGCCTGATTATTCTAACTCTGTGCTGTATATCAGCATTAGAAATGATTTATAATTATGGTTCCTATCTAGGAGAATGCATAGTGTCCCTTGATTGACAAGCTCTGTTCTTAGATCTGTTTGTGTTTCAGACATATTACAGATATAATAATTCCAGAAAATGTCTGCTGTGAATGTGTTTTTTTATCTATAAAGACAATCAAAATGATAGTAAGCAGGTAGAATTTTTAAAATCCTCTAACAATTACAAAGATGGTTATGCATCCTTTTTCTAACCTTAGTGTATCTCTTTTCACTCCATCCCATTTATCATATAAAATCCTCAATGATATTATGTCTCTTCTGATGATGTTCATGAGACATAGTCCATTAAATGAAAGAACTCTAAATACTGGTGAAATGTACTGTAGTTTTAATATGACATTCCAGCCATTTGATGAATTCTTAACAAGTGCTCTTCAAGTAGATACGAACAGATCTGGAAATCTTCATCTGGTTGCATACAAAACATCAAAAGCTCTCCCTGGTAGAGGGGGCAGAGGCTGTTATCCAGCAACTCCTATCATGTATCATTAGGTATCCATACAATGAAGTTATGCCCTGGAAACATACTGGAAACAGAAGCCAGATGAACTTCCAAAATTCTAGGTACATTAACAATTACCTAAGGCTAAGAATATTACCAGAAATAGGATGAAACCAATAGGTCAATTTTTATAGCCTTCATTTCCACTGGATATAAATGCTAATATATAACACACTAGTTATTCCTCTAGTGAGAAGTCTCCTTGAACCTACACCTTTTTACAAGGTGGATTAAAAAATCCGTGTACGAATCTTGGTACTTGGAGAACAAGTCTTATGAGGAGTGACTGAGGGAGCCAGGGTTGTTTAGCCTGGAGAAAAGGAGGCTCAGGGGAGACCTTATCGCTCTCTACAACTACCTGAAAGGAGGGTGTAGAGAGGTGGGGGTCGGTCTCTTCTCCCAAGTGACGGACAATAGGACAAAAGAAACAGCCTCAAGTTGCACCAAGGGAGGTTTAGACAGGATATTAGGAAAAAAAAAATTACGCTGAAAGGGTTATTAAGCATTGGAACAGGCTGCCCAGGGAAGTGGTGGAATCGCCATCCCTGGAGGTATTTAAAAGTTGCATATATGTGGTGCTTAGAGATATGGTTTAGTGATGGTTTTTGTCAGGGTTATGTTGATGGTTGGACTAGATGATCTGAAAAGTCCCTTCCAACCTAGGCAATTCTATGATTCTGTGATTCTAATCATTATTCCCCATGGTGCACCCACATTGAAAAGTATCTATTCTGGAGAAAGAGAAGCTTCAGATTCTCTTGCTTTCTACCTTTTTTCAAACTATGTATGACTCATAAAAATACTTATCTTCTAAATAAAAGCCATTTCCCTAACCCTGTTATTGTTTTTGTAAAGGGATTAATCTCTTTGTATTTTTTCCATTGGAGAGGTTATAAGTCCCTAGGTTTTGCACAAAACTTTGATCCTCTGGCATAGACGGTGCTTTAAGACCAGGAGATATTTTTGTTATTGTATTTGTTCTTTAATGGAACTTAGTATTACTGATAATAAGACTTACATTAAAAACAATACAGCAGAAGATGTCAGCATGATCATTTCCCCATTCCCCATTCTGAAGCACAGAGTGGAACTAGTTGTTTTGGGTTTGGAGTTACATATGCAATCTAATGAAAACTACATGGGCAGTCATGAGCAATTTATTTATTTATTTATTTACAGTTCTGTGCATGATAAAACTATGTGACCCATATGCAAACTATGCCATTAGTTCCTCTCAAGGTTGCATTCAAACTCATCAAAATTGGCCATCTGTGATGATAGCCCATTTTTGCTTTCATTTCCAAGGCCACCAATAACATCTTTTAGTGGTATATTACAAATCCTTCAGCAGATGGTCCCCAATGATGCTTTCTCATATGTGTGTTCCTGGCAATCTCAACAAATTTTTATTATACATAATATACCATACAGAAATAGTTTATTATGTGTATCTGTATGTACACATATATATGTGTGTTATTATTAATATTTCTGTAATAATCTGACATTAAAATCTATATAGTTATGGCAATGTTATTAACATGACTTTTCCTTGGTTCTTTTCAAGTTATACAAATCTGTGGGGAAATAAAAGTAGTACCTGTTCAAGGTACCATCTAAGTTTAGGACTAGTGGTCACATGGAATAAAAATGACAGTTAAATGTTGAATATCAAAATTGGAAAAACATGGACCAGTGAGTATCAGATATCAAATCTTACAAACAAAGGACCTACAATGTCAAAAAGAATTTTTCCACTTCAATATTATCTTTAGGCATGTGGAGGATTCAACGTGAATCTGTTACTGAATGACAAACAGAAGATGAATCCATCCAATCCCCAAGCCACTATAGTCATATGCCAAGTGTCATTTTTTGAGGATAAGGACAGAAGTCTCAAAGCAAGATGCTGACAAAGAGAAATGTTGTACAAAGGATCTAACATGTTAATATTCCCCTAAGTGGGAATATTACACAGGCCAAAAGAAAAACCATGACATATCCTACTCCTGGGGCAGCCCTCTCAACCCTTGCTCACTCTCAGAAATCCTGATCAGAATAAAATAGAAGCAAGCTTTTCACCTTATCAAAACTAAATCTGCCATATGAGCTAATGACCTCTTTATTTTCTCAACTCTGATGCTAAGCAGAAATTCAGGGATTGTTAGTCAGTATATGTGATACATGAGAAAATTCAAGTGGAATTTGAGCAACAGTACAACATACACGACAATGCCTAAAACAACCTTAACAACTGAATTAAGTAAAACAAGTAAAGGAATAAGTAAAATGAGCATGGCACCACATATTTAATCCACTAAAGCAAAAATGTGCAAATGAAGATTCCTGTTGCACATTATAAGCATCATACAGGCGATTATGTGATCAGTTTTACATATATGCATAACAGAAGAGGACATCTACTAGGTAATGATGGAAAGAGGAATCAGAAGTCGTTGCCTCAGATCACATCTGCAAGAATCAGCAAATATCAGTCAGTACCTAACAGTCCTTCAGATCTGGAAAGGCACACAACTAGACCACAATAAAGAAGTCTCCATAAACCTCAGAGATACAGGGAATTTTTTCGTCCACCAGTAGTTTTGACCCAAATGATGATTAGAAACTGACAAAGGGAACGACATGATTTCAGTCTCTGAAATTCTCAGTCTTTGCTGAATGCTTTGATAGGTCTTTTATGCACCTGTATTGGCAGATAGCGTCAGTGATCCCTGACTTTCAGGCAGCCCACACATCATGCAGACTTCAAGTGCAGATGCTGAAGTCCCTAGACGGCAGTCTGCATGGGAACCTTCTTGGGTGTCATAGATCTTGGAGGATCAACTCCAATCAGTCTAGCAACTAACATTTCCTGGCAAAACAAGACAAAACAAAATAAAACATAACATCCGTGTTTTATCAAAACAGCCATTCATTTCTCCCTATTAAATGAAACTGCTTTTACAGAGTCAGCAATACAGAGGATATATACTATTCAGAAATCAGCAGCCAGAAATTTACTCATTTACCATTCTGAGGATGTCATTTTGTTTTCCATTCTGGTCATTTACTTTGAAAGATCATCAGTATGTCTTATAAATAAAGCCCTTTGCCTCTCTTTGGACTGAACTGTTAAAGGAAGGGAATAACCAAAATATTCTTTTAGCAAGACTTATAGTGATATCAGCAAGTAATGCAGTACAACAGTAGCAGAGGTCTTGGGCAAAACAAATGATGCTGAGGATGCAGTATTTGTACTATATACAGTTTAGATGCTTTACTTTAAGTTAGCTCTTGTCTGGTCCCCTGGACTGAATACCATCCTGGTGTGGGATCACATTGAGATCATGGAACACCATTTTGAGTTTCTTTTTATCTGAATGGATTAAACATGCATTCTCCAGAATGAGAACCTAAGTACAGGGAAGTGGATATTATCAGGAGATTTACTGCAGAAGTATTCCTCTGATCCAAAGTAAAATAATGATGTAGACGTATGGACTGGCAATTTCTTCTTTGGTTATAGTGACAGATTCAAGTAGCTGTCAAAATATGAGTTATATTCACAATATGTTTTGTGTTGTGTTCTCTCTATATAAAGTGATGAAGCCTATTCAATGGATTTATTTTTCTTTATTTTTCTTTTATATTTTTAATAAATGAGATACTTTTATAAGCTGTCACTCAAGACATCTTTTTTTTCTGTGTGTGCTATGAACATTTTTTTGGTTTTAGATAGAATTATTTCTCATTTGAGAAATACATGAGAAACACAGAAAAATACACATAATTTAACGTAAAAAAGTCTACCATGATGTGCTGGGTTATGCTTGGCAAACAGCTAAATGCCCGCCCAGCTGCTAATTTCCTCCCCAATTTCCCCGGGGGGATGGAGATAGCTTATCAATTACCATTGTGGGGAAAAAAAACTTGACTTGAGGAAAATTAATTTATTGGCAAGTAAAATAAATATTTAATTATTGACTGGAGTAGTGGGAAACAAAAAGTCAAACAACAAAAGAATATCTTTCCCTCTCTTCTTTCCCAGGCTCAACTTAACTCCTTCACTTCAGACTCCTCTCCCTACTCCAAGTGGTGCAGGGGGATGAGGTGTGTGGGGGTTACAGTCAGTACACAGAGGTTTCTCTCTGCTGCTCCTTCCTCCTTATACTCCTTTCCGTTCCTCTACTGGGGCCTCTTCAATGGGCTGCAGGGAATATCTGCTCCAGCACATGGAGCACCTGCTCCTCCTGGAGCCATCTGTGTCCGGCACAGGGCAGCTCTGACCTCTTCTCACAGAGGCCACCACTACAGCCCCCCACTACCAACACCTGTCCATGTCAACCCAAAACACATGAATATTCTCTTTTCCTTGTATCTCTAAAAAGTAGAGAACAAGCATCACTTTCCCCCCACCCTTTTCAAGTTCTCTTAAAAGAACTATGTTATAAAAATAAAGGAGAAGAAATGGTTATGCTGTGCTCCACTGTAGTCTGGACTGAGCTGGAATTCTATATGCAGTTTTGGTCAGATTTAAAAAAAAAAAAAAGATCACTGGGAGAGTTCAGAGGAGAGAAAAAGAAGTAATAAAATAATTGAAAAAGAAGACTTTTGAGGAAAGGCTAAGTGAACTGGGCACGTTCATTCTACAGCCAAAGAAGACTGAAAAGGCATATAATTGTCCTTGAATCTGAAAAGCTGTATTTTAAGGAAGACAGGGACCAATTACTCCCCGTAGCCAGTAAGAACAGAAAGAGGCATAATGGGCTCCAGTTGCAGAAGAGAATTTTGGATTAAATATTAGGAAAAACTTAAAAGCTATGCAAATAGTCAGGGAAAAGACTGAGTTGCCGGGGTAAAGTGGAATTGGTCTCAGTAGAGGTACTCAAGGTTAGGGTTTGACACCCATTCATAAGCAATGTTTTAGGGGTCCTGAAAGCAAATTTGCTGGACTGCAGTAGTCTTGACCAAACGAACCTTTGAGCCCAAATCATTGCTGTAAGTGATTCTGTACCTTGCAAAAGGAAAGCATTCTGTCAGTTCCAAAAAAAAGCCTTTTGTTTTTGTAAAACAGAGTGTGCTATGTCTGTACACTGGGGGAGTGAGTTGGAAACATGAGGTGGTACAATCCTGATACGTCTGTTTACTTTCATGAAGTGGTTACTCTGATACATATTCTAGGCCAGTATGTTGCCTAAATGCTTTCTTTATTTATTAATTCATTATGTATGTAGGGTTCTAGACACAAAGTGGTGAATAAAGCTTTCAATTTAACTACAGGATGAAAACAGCAAGAAGTGACACCTTCCTTATATTGTCTCATCAATGTATTAAACTCCCAACTGAGAAGGCAAGAGGAAAGTTAAGTCTCCATACTCAGCCAGCTTCCTACTGGGGATACATGCGGATAACTTTTACTTGTTGTAGCATGAAATCTACCACTTTTTCTAAACTAATGTTATCAACCATTTTCTTATCATTACAGTCTTTTTTCCCCTAAGGATAGAAAGGAAAAATGATTTTAAAATACTGTATGATTTTGCATACAAACACCTCTATTCTGAAATAAGATCTGCATATATATTTAACCAAAAAACCCATAAGAATCTTCCAGTAGTCATTAGGGATACATGTGCACACAGAAATATATCTGCAAAGATATTTTTAAAAGACTAAAGTCTTAAACACAGTTTCTAGTTTTGAAACAATTTCTTTTCTCTATGTATAACTCAGTGAAACCATATTAAATAAGCTAATTAGTACATATAAGCCTTAATCAAAAGCTGGCATTTAGCTCTTGTACGCTGTCGTTCTGTGTGACTCAGAATCCAAACGCCAATGTAGATGCAGAAATCTGCAGAAATCTCATGGGTAGTTTTGCTATACTGATGTAAATCGGATGTTTTCAACTGAGTTACTCTTTAATTATGTTGCTTATTTATATTTATTATCACAATAAAGCCATCCTCTCTGAAGATGATACTTGTATCTGACAAGGTAAACCAAAACTCCATGCCTGCACGCCCCTGAATTGATTCTTGCAGCATGAAGCCATCTCTTGAAATATATATTTCAGTTATTGAGTTATATTTTATTTCTGACATCTGGTCCACACAGCCTGACATTTATTGGATGATTTTATTTTATTTCATGTATGTTAACTTTTTCAATTGCTACCTTTAGGTTTTCTTACCTTTGCTTTCCTTCCCTCCCCCAGCTTTTTCCTTTTGCATTCAGGTATTGATGCAGTTTCACCCTGATTTGCCTCTTCAGGCATTGTCCTTCTTGCAGGAATTCTGTCAGTGCTCCCTGAGGCACACAATTCTCTCTGTCAACTTGCCTCACAGAACCGGCAGAACTGAACATTTCAGAAGCTGATCTCAGCCAATACTTACCTCTCAACAGTTTATTTTCATGACAGACCTGGAGTATGCTGAAGAACATTCTGTTATTTTCTTGTTATTCATCATCTGCTGCATGGTCAGAGAGTAAACTGTGTCTTCTTAGATTATAAACAGGGCCCAAATGAGAATTTGGATTTCTTCTACTGCATTTTCCCCAGGCATGAAAAATATCTTTGATTTTCATACAAAGACCCATTTAATCTTCACATACAATACATTTCCAACACTACTGTCTTTCTTCCATTAGTTTCTATGCCTACCTTGCTGCTTGTACAGCCATGTGATAGTAAAATTGTACATACATGTGATAGTAAAATTGCCAGAAATTTATCTCTCACTCTGTGTAGGCAATATTGGTATTTCCTACCAATGATATAAAAATAGTTATTTGGTTTCATCTCTGAAGATAATCTACTATTACTATATAAAATAAAAGAGTACATGGAATAGGTATTCATATTCTGAATGTTTTCCTTGCTTCACCAGTTTCTATAATAGCAAGTATACAAATAAAAAAAAAAATCTACTTTATTGTGTCATGTACTTGGCATAGTAACTGTCTGTTAAACAGCATGTGTTATAATGATTATAAAGGAAACTGTCATGTTTTGTTTAGCTATGAAGCTACAGTGAAAAACAGCAGCCAAAGGGTTAAGCTGAAAATCGACTGTAAGGAGAAAGGAAGGGAAAGGAATGAAAAAGAAACTTGAGAGGAATCTGGGATTAATCTGTTCCTTGGAGTTCTTCACATATTTGCTGAGATTTTTTTTTTATTTGCTGTTGTTTTGCCCCTCCCCCACCTCAGTGCAGCCAAATCTTCACTTTTTGGAACCGGTGAATAAAGAATTATATTTTCTTCTATGGTTTTTATTTTTCTTATTGTTTCAAAAGCCTGTTACTTATTCTTACCCAAAGATTCATAACACCTGCATTCATATACATGCTTTTTCCTGTAATTTTGTTCATTACAAGAGAATTCTACTCAGCAGTAGTCTAACAGTCTACCAACCGGGGAAACACAGCTTTCTTTTTTAATTACTATTGTATATGAAGATTAGTGAAAGAGGATTCAGCTATTCAGCAAGAGAGGGTTGCTATCTATCATTTGCACTGAAAAGACAGGTTTGTTTGATGTCTTTTTTGTTTCAGTCTGAAATGAATGGGTCGATTATGATTCGACAGTTAACACTAGTAGGCCCACTGAAAAATGGAAAAAGAGTTTAGATTTCTATATAAGACAAGAAGACTAGAGAGAATAAATATGCAAAATCAGTTGAACTAAAACAAAGTTTTGAAATGTGCTGTTGGACAAAGCTTTCTCTCCATTAACGGAGCTGTAGGGCCATACCTATAGTACTGCAAGAAACAATGCCCATAAACAATCCTGACAGTAATGCCGGCCAGCATAGAATAACATGCATCCTTACTACTGCATTCCCTGACCCTCCAAACATAGTGGTCACTTCTAAAATATCTGTTACAAATGATCTTTGTGCTTATCAGAGACCGTTCTAGCAATTAACAGTACAGAGAGCTGAGCTCAGTGCATTCAAGTGCTCCCTGGCAATGCATGCCTTAGTAGTACTTAAGTTTCCTTAAGGAAACTTGTTACTTGCACTCACATTTCCCTGCATTTTACATGTAAAGCCCTGTATTCCTGGGATTCTGCATCTAATTTTTTTTCAAAACTAAGAGAATATGATTTTTTTTTATTTTTTTTCAGTAAGACAGAAGAGTTTCATTGCTGCTTCATATATCTACAGCCATTCTTTGTACCTACACTACCTACCTAGTACAAAATCATTGTTTCTCTTTGTCAAAGTAGATCCAAAGGCCCATCAGCCATCAGAAGGCCATGGTAACCAGATTATGGATCTGTTTGGACTAACTGATTGGTTACCTGGTCTGGATCTGGCCCTTGCCCTCAGGATGATTTTGTCTAGTGTACAGAGTATCTTGGAAAAGATGTATGTCCCTTTCTTAACATACAAACATATCCACTTCTCCAGCCTCCCACAACTCACCACAGAGTCACGCTGCTGTTACTGCTTCTCTTGAGAGTACTGCTGTTGGGATGAGGATGTGACACTTTGCAGAAGTTGCATTATCCCTACATCCTTATTTCTCAGAATTGACAGTGGCTGCCTAGTGTTGCCATCATGCATCATGTCTTCCTTGTGTGACTTTCATTCAGTGGCATCCTGACTCTTTGGCGCAGCCTTGAGATGGCAAGGTTTGTTGCTATTCTTGTTGCTGCTATTTCCCATGGATCCTTGTTTCAGGTTGGGAGAAGATGTGTGTATGAGGGAGAGGAGGTGGTAAAGAGAGGTTAATTGGGAGACTCAGTGAACTTAGCCACAGAAAATTTAGAAATCAGCAATACTTGATGCTTCCAAGGTTGGAAGCCGGAATTTTGATACATATTTTGTACTTGTCCTAAATTCTTGTTTCAAACTCTGCTGAAGTCATTGAACTCAAGCAAATTTTATTCCCAACTTTAAAGTAGTATGTTTATTTCCTTGGTCAGTATTGAGCTAGCGCCCCACAGGGTGCTATGAAGCATAGCGCACCTTTCTGCAGTGTCCTAAACCTAATGCTGATTGAATTATAGTAGATATACAGATAATACATAACAGGCTGAAATGCTTCCCCCCTCCACCTCTTTTTCCTTAAGACTTCATGAAAAAGGTTGATCATGGCCAGAGGCTCAACACAACTAAAATTAACAACATGTAGTTACAGACATAAGAAAGAATGGAAAGAGAGAGAACAGTTTAAAGAGTATTTAGCTAAAGCTAGAAATATTTAAGACTGCAGGGCTTGCAGAAATTTATAGTAGAGCAATTGCAGGACTTCACATCATTATCTCTCCACTGCTACTTATAATCTTAGAGAAGTGAGGAGGTTTGGTTTAGGTATTAACAAACTAGTGAATGATACTCCTCAGTTAAACCAGGTTTCAATAAAGGGGAAAAGAGGAACCTGTGAAAATCTATACTAAAGAACATAAAACCAACACACAGAAAGATGCCGTGAGCTAATTATTAAACAAACAGTGTGTATGTACAAAGAATACAATAGTGAAATAAGGATCAGAAATTACAGATTTGTCAACAGCAAACTATGTAGAACTATCTCAATTCCATTTTTTGAGAGGTGAGAAGGATGGGGTAGAGTTGATACAAATCCACAGGAACCTTTATTCAGTAAAAGCTGGTGACATAAACTTATAAGCAAACCAGAGCAATGTGTTCAAGATGTAATGATTGTAAAGTGGATGCACAGCCAGTTGAAAATAAATCAATAAATACATAAATAAATATTAAAAAGCCTCTTCATGAATAGCTATCTTTTCAAACTGGAAAAATATTTCAAGCGAGGTCTCCCAGGCCATACCTCCACTCCACAATGCAGTGCTTTGTTACCGACAGCTAAGCTAATGCAATACTATTCAAAGGCATTCTCAGAAATGCAGCCTCTCCAGTGTTGATTAGTTGCTTTACGGATACACCTGTAAATTTGAGTAAATTTGTACATAATTTACTCAAAGCTAATAGCAGTATGTCTATCTAGCACTGCATTACACTGCGTATACAATGAACGTGTCTTGGAAAAAAATACTGTTTATTATTTACATTAATACCTTGCATGGTGAAACAGAAAAAGCCCACTTAAATATGTGAGATGTCACCAACCTTGTCAGGATTATAAAATATATGAAGAATAGGATTAGAATTTAGACTAATCATGATCAATTGGAGAAATGGGTTGGAACTGATAAGAGTGAATTCAATGCAAAAGTAGGAGAAATACTACATTGAAAAGAAATCAAATGTGGCAATCTAAAATGGAGATATAGATGAATCAAGCTGAGCCTGAACAAAAACATGAAGTTAATCAAAAAAGCAAATCTTATTTTGAAGTGTATTAAGAAAATGGCTATAAACAAGGAAGCTGAATATTTCCTCTCCCCTTAACAATAATAAATCCTTAAAACAAAACCTCGGAATTATTTGTAATCTCCATAAAATATTATTCTTAAAAATTATCCATTGCCCTTAGAAACTATTTTCCTTTCTCATATGATAAAGAAAATAAAACACAGGTGCACTGAATTGCATCTCTAGGATATGTGGAAGGTAAATCTTTTAATAGTCTCATTTTGTCTTGTTTTGGAGCCCTTTAAAAAAACCCACATCTTGAAGCAATTAGAGAAACTACACAAACTTACAGGATACTTAGATGCTGAGGTAAAAGAAGACAAACCTTATCTGCTTATAAAATGAGATCTATAAAAAAAGATTAAAGAAACTGGAGTCGTTTGATCTAGAAAACTGAAGGCTGGTTTAGACCATCATACCACGTTTCAAATGCGTAAAGGGTAGCTACTGAGAGGACAGCAGCTAGTTGTTTTCCAGATCAATGAAGAGCAGGACAGAAAAATGACGTATTTAATTTTCACTCAAGCATGTTTCCATGAAACACTGAATTATCTTATTCTGTGAGCCAGGCATATAAAACTGACAGAATAATTTATTATTCAGCAAAGAAAAGTGTACCAAAATCACATCCATTCATTTCTACTGGACTCCTTGTAGAATAAAGTGGACTGTAAAATGAGTGTGTGTATCGAAGTCTGGTCCCACTTGAGCTATTGGCTTTTCTGAGATATGTCTCTGAAATTATCCCAATTACATGATGGAAATACATATTTTTCCCTCGGTCAAATCCCCAGTAATCTTGTAAGTTTAGTATAAATGCTGAAGAAAGAAAATTCAAATTAAACTAACAATCATTTTGTGAAATCAGAATGCAATTTGGAGCAGTAGTTCAAAATACACTTCAGAAAATCAAAAGGAACTAGATAGTTTAATACAGTCTCATACTGGGATAAAAAATAAAAGGAAAATACAAAGAGAATCTCATCACTTTGATGTGTGAGAGAAATATAAACTTCTACTAAAAAAGCAGCATACACATTTTCATGTAACCAATGTAACAGTAAATGACATACCCACCATTGTGATACCCCACACAGGTAAAATTACCTGTGCTGCTACACAAAGAATAATTTATTTCTCTTTTTTCCTTATAAATTAAATTGAAATGTTTGTTGAAATTATCTTTTTATCTCTTTCTTTCTCCTTCTGTCATTGCCTGTTTCTTCTCATTCTTTTCTTCTTCAATCCCTGCTTGCCCATACTGAAAATACTGTTGGCAGTAAGAAAAGAAAAAAAAAAGTAAAGAGATAAATCTTTAATCCAATTCTGAGCACAGAGAGATTTTCTGATCAGGCTTATGCTTGGCACAAGGTAAGTCCAAAACAAAAGAGCAGACCGAAAGATGGGTTAGCTTCTTACTGTCCCGAAGTCTCACTTCTGAATCCCAAACCGTGATGACTTTCATTGTCACAACACAAAGCAGTCCTTAAGGAATCTGGCAATCTAATGAGCCTCACACACTAGTATTGCAGTACACACTGATCTGATTATAAGAAGGGCCAGTGTGTCATGTATGGTATCTAAAATGTAATGTGGTTAGTTTATTTTTTTAGTCTGCTTTTCTGAATCAATTTTACTTGCCCTTCACCAGTGTAATCTGTTCATCTTGCTCACCAGTGCAGATCATCTTGATCATCCAGCTTCAGGATGTACCTATGGAAATACAACTCTTTGCTAAAAGGAATAATTACCTCAGCAGAGAATCTAGTGAAGTCTACATAGAAACTCATAGCAAACAGCTGTTAATTTAAGGAAACAGAGACCAAACTATGTTCCTCTTTTTAATGACAGTTTCTCAGCCAAAATCTTCGTAAATCATGATTGTTAATAAGTATTGCCATTTGTTTTCTGCTCAGTGTTCAAGTCCCATATAAGACAAGTAAATTGCTTCAGTTATTAGAATATGTGTGAGTTTTCTGAGATTAGCAGAAGCAGATAACTGTGGCCCATTCACAGGGACTAAAAGCATTGGTCAATTCATTCCTAATGATACATCCAGTTGTCAAGGCCATAGTTTGAAAACCTGTGCTTGCAGAAGGGGGACATTTCTTTTTTTTTTTTTTTTTTTTTAATCATTTTATCTGTAACCAGGAATATTGAAAGCATTTCAAAGCAGCAAAATGCGTAGGAGAGGAGATCATCCCCCACGCTTGTGAAACTGAAGTTATTTGCAGTGACAGCACTAAATGATCATCTCCACAGTGATGGGATGGAGTGCTTGTGGCTGACCCAGGGGCTGAAATGCACAGGAACAAGCTTTTCCAATTCAAGGCCCAGCTGCAAGCAGCAGCAAACTTTTCTCCTCCGACTTGTCCTTTTGTTGCTTTTGAAGCCTTATGCATACATAAAATGGGATTCAGCTAACATAAAAACTAACTTATTGATACCTTACCTTACCTCAGGGTCCCTTTGTATGTGTTGGAGAGAAGTAGATACCTTCAGAAAGCAATGTATTTTATGAGACACATATCTATGATTGGCCAGATTAAACTTTTTGGAGATGCTAACCATAGATCCATTCTGAGAGGATGCAATTTTTTCTCTAGAGAGGCACGTTTATCTACATTAAATATAACAGAACTGTATTTATGTTGGTCTTTTATCCTTACAAAGGTAAAATGTCTAGGTAACTTTGGTCACTTTAGAATTATGTATTTTATTCAGGATCCCTTTTAATTACGTAAGTAGACTTTGAGGGATACGTGAATATATACATTTCAGCACTATCTTCTGGTCTCTCTGTATTGGATCTGGCTGGTATGGAGTTAATTTTTTTTCATAGTATATCATATGGTGGTGGTTTCAGATTGGTGACCAAAACAGCATTGATAAAACACCAATGTTTTAGCTACTGCTGAACAGTGCTTGCATTGCATGAAGGCCTTTTTTACTCATTCTGCTACCCCAGAGAGCAGGCTGGGCATGAGCAAGGGTGCAGCCAGGACAGCTGATCCCAACTGACCAAAGGGATATTCCATACCATATAGCATTATGCTCAGCATCAAGCAGGAGGGGAGTTTTTCTAAAGTATCTGTTGCTTGGAGACTGTCTGGGCATCAATCTGCTGATGGCAAGTGATTGCTTTTGCACCATTTCTTTCTTTCTCTTTCACTTTATCTTTATCTTGACCCACATGTTTTCTTGCTTTTGCCCTTCTGATTCTGTTCCCCATCCCTTTGGGAGGAGTGAGCAAGTGGCTGGGTGGAGGCTTTGTGGCCACCCGTGTAAACGGACCACATTCTCAAAACATTAACAAAATTCTGATGAAAAACTGAAATTTGGAAAATAACTCGTTTAAAGTTTTTTCTCAAAAGTATAAATACTTTTTTTTCCAGGTGCATAAATCTATTTAAAAAATATTCATTTACTATAATCTTAAAAAACCCCAAACATTGACATGAATATTAATGGCTTAGTCAGAAACCCCACTTTAACTGTAGTCAACGGAAGGGTATTTAATGCATATAGAAAAAGCTCTTATGAAGTACCATAATATGTACAAAGATCTATATCTTATTGACATTGCATTTATATACGTTACTTTTTTTCACAATACATTGAATGCACTATAAAAAATAGAGTTTCAGACCAATTGCAATTTGAATGAAACTGAAGTCTCTTAAATAAAAAATTGTTTTCTTTACATACTGAGCTTTTAGAATACAAGTCATAAAAATACATACACCTAAACATTATGGGTTTTATAATTCGCAAATCTGAATAGTTTTCTGATATCACTGAATCATTTCAAATCATCCATAAGGATTTAGATTTTGGTTTGAGAAAACATGCCATCTTTAATATTCTATAGAGGCCATAGAATCTATGCAAAGAAAGCAAAGAAAAAGAAAAAAAAAAAAAAAGGCTCAGATTGATATTCAACTGCCTATGTAAGCACAGATTTAATACATTCTTGAAAGACAGAGAAGAAAGTACAAGGTCATCTGATTGTATCCAGATAATTGATTAAGCCCTGATATTTCAAGTTGCTCAGTGCAGCTGGGTCACTTTGTTTACACAAAGGAACCAGTGAATTCCACTGGGAATATCGCAGCAACAATAATACCCCCTCTAAGAAGCTTACAGTTCATACCCTATTTATAAAAAAACAAAAAAAAACCAAAACAGAACCAAACAAATCAACCTCAGAGGATGCATTCTTGTCAGAATTTCTGCCCATATTAATTTAGGGATACGAATAATCCCAGTTGGACCTCAAATTGC
Organism: Rissa tridactyla; assembly: GCF_028500815.1. Taxonomy (NCBI): domain Eukaryota; kingdom Metazoa; phylum Chordata; class Aves; order Charadriiformes; family Laridae; genus Rissa; species Rissa tridactyla. Next base: position 38,357,208 of record NC_071466.1, on the reverse strand, counting down.
TAATATTAAGAACTAGATTAACATCTGCAACCTCGGATAGTGTCGCCTGAGTGACTGAATTCAATGGGAATGGCTAAAGACTGAAAATTCATCTCACCACACTATGTATATTTAACAATTACACATCTAATCTAAACAAGTTATATCGTTTCTCTCCTCAGGAGAGAGTTAATGGAGAGTCTTTCTGGAGCATGATTCATTTGACTCCAGCAGAGATGCTTCAGGCTGAGTTTCACTGTCACTTGAGTTGAACCTAAGAACAAGCTGAAAGGGGTTCTGCCATCTCTTCCTACCTTTCCCTGTGGGTTTCTCATTCTTGTGCCAGAAAAAGGATTTAGGCAGCCAGTTTGACTGAGCAGCTTGAAAACTAATCACTGTTCAGCTGCGTTAGCTTTAAACTGAGCCTCTTCCTTGGAGCAGTGAGAATTGATTCTAGAGCCAGAAGTAGAGGTAAGACTGCCCACTTTTTTGGCAGAAGCCCTCAGTCAGGCTGGATTAAAATTTTATGGCATAGTTGCTTAATGCATGGATTTTGTTAACTGAGTTGATTTAAGATCAGGCTGTTTCCGACAGTGATTTTTTTTCTCTCTCCTTCTGGCCTTTGCCGTGTTTTCTGTTGCTTCGTTAATACTGGCTGTAGTTTTGTGGAAGCAGGAAGGTGGTGGGGAGAAATACATGTATGCGATCAGATCATCAAATTGTTCAATTCACTCCACGAGTCAGTGAGTGTTACATACAAAATACAGGAGAGAGAGAAAGAAAGAAATGGCCAAAGGGTGGGGTACAAAAAAGTGCAGGATCATAGCTTCCAGTGGAAATCTAGGTTGCTATCAGCTTCTACTCATAACTAAACCTCAGGGCAAAATATTTAGGAAAAAATATCCTCCAGAGTTACCTTTCTCTCCAGTGATTACAGAGAAAGAATGGAAAATTAGTTGGGATTATTTACCTGAGTTTTTGTGATAGGAATCCCTTACTACGTGACAAGGAAGGCTGTCGTATAGCACTTTAACTTGCTTTTTATCACCATTTCCTAAAAATACCCCAAGCAACACAATAAAAAACCCAACCAAATAAAAAATCTTCTTTTCAGGAAGAATTTGAAAGACAAATCACCTCTTTCTGTCCCTTATGCGTATTTCCTCAACACCTATAAAGAGGTAAAAAATGCAGGTATTAACAGACAGTGACTAGAGATCAATCATATCTTACTCTCTAATTACATAAGAAGAATGGGGATATCACAGATCTGATATCAGGTAGAAAAAGTCTCCCTGTTTCCATGTTAAAATCACTTTGATTTGCTTACTTTCCAGATGATCTGCAATAGGATAAAATTTTAAACATGTCCACAACTAAAGCTGCCTTAAAATTTCAGCAGTTGTGTCAAATGGGGAATAACTGAACTAACACACTGAAAAGGATTTGGAGAGAAGAAGCTTATAAGCTGAAAGGTGGCTCACAGAGTTCAGTCCACAGGAGTGAAATGTAGTAATGAACTCAGGACTGATAATATTCACTGGCAGAGGCTACTGTCTAGAAAGAAATGTAGTGTATTACATGGGCTAAGAAAAAGGATTTTGCACTCATCTGTGAAATATGTGGATGCAAAACAGAGCAAGTAAGATCTTTGGCTGGATTTTCAGAAGGACATTAAGAAGTAGTTTCTTAGCAGTTGGATTTTCAGAAGATAAATCAGGATGTTGTTAATTTAAAGAAATTCTTGTTCTAAGAGTTCTCAGGAAATCTGGTTTTACCTATGTTAGAAATGCTGTATGTGATCCAGGGTAAGTCATTTAGGTTAACATTTTCAGAAAAATTTGAGTCTCAGTTACAACCTCAGCTACATTTCTGTTACTTATAAAAAAATAATACTTCCTTTATCCAATTCTTCTTGTCTGTTTTAAACAGTCTTGTCCCCTGGCACTCTCTTTTAAGGGAGAGAATATCCTTTCTTATCTTTCTACAGAACTTGAGTCTTTTGCTTCATTTGAGGTCTTGCATCAACACACAGATCCAATACAGGAGATAAATTTCTCTTCTATTACATAAACAAATAAATCTGCTCTGTATTTATCTGCACCACTGAAATAAAATAAAAAACAATAGTATTGACACTCTCAGATTATGTGGAGTTGATATTTTTTATTCCGTATAGTCAGAATTACTTCCTACAGAAAAATAATAAACTTGAAAACCAACAGATCATGAACTGACCTGCAATGTGTACTTAAGCAGAACTTCTTTCTACCTAAATTATACAAATATTAAAGCTAAAACCTACATTCCAATTAGAAATCCTAAGATTCATTTGCTATGGGACCTGTCACACTACAGTTTTAGTGCATGTTAGAGTGGACATGCAGTGCAGTAGTAGCTCCTCAGAAGGCCAGGCAAGCTATGCAAAAGAGAGTATGTATTAATAAAAATGAGGAAGAATGAAAAAAAAATGAGGAAAAATGAGGAAGACAGATATTAGCTGACCATAACATAGATGTTAGATATTGCCATGTCAGAGGTAAAACTCTGTGCAGGACTGATGTTGGTTCCTAAGCACAAAGAGTCTTAAATTAGCAGTAGTGGAAGACCAAAGAATATAAACACACACAGCTGCTGAGTGGTAGCCACTAGGTTACTGAAGCTTTGTAAAAATCAAACATAGCTGGAAAAACACCAAGCTAGCTCAGATTAAAGACAGTAATTATGCTGTGTCACTACAAATACTATTTGACTATGTGTTTAGTAAAATTGCTATATTGCTAAACTTAATTTCCTTGAGGGACTTAATATTGGTATTTGAGCATTTATACATTTAAAAGTATATATAAACATATAAATATAATATCTGGAAAGGACAGAGAATAACAATGATACAGCATTAGAAGCAAATGATCATCAGAAATAAAAATGAATGCTTCTTTCTAATTGAAGGTAAATTAAGGTGGTTTTTTTACTGTATTTCTTTATTTTGTCATCAACTTCTCTAGCCACTTGTTCCCCCATTCCAGTTCTTGCCTTCTTATAGATGTAAATCCATAGATCATATTCATCTTCATCTGCTGCTGGTGCTCATTTGCCCTCCTGGTTAAGGCCTGGCTCTGATTCACTGCTTTCTAAAAACCTGTGAAAACACAATACAGGTAAAAGGCCAACCAGTTCAGGAAGGAACAACTATTGCTTTGGCTTAAGGGTATGGCTGCCAGCCATAAGCACATCTGTCATATTGCTTTGAAGAAAGTGAAGCTTCATATAGGGCCAGAGATGCATTTGCATAATCTCTTTGACAATAAGTGACAGAACTACAATAAATTCTATTTTGGACTATAAAAAATTGTGAACTATGAGGTGAGAAGATGGGGTGGGAATAATAAGACAAACATTGAAGCAGAAATAAGAAAGAGCAGATGGGCTAGACTAGTCAGATATCTGCTTAGCTAGTGGAGAAGAATATATACAAATGCACTTCTGAAAATGGGTATGTTTCTAGTGATGTAGGTATTTCTGAGCAAAGCAAGAGCACTAGAAAATTACAGTAGCAGGAAGATCAGAAGATTAAGTATTTGGGAGTATAAAGATAACAGCAAGACAGTGCATAGAATTCTGCTGAGGAAAACAAGAAACATGTTAATTATATGGGAACTCTTAGCATGTGAGTATTAGGAACAGTAACGTGTGGGACCTTTAGCTAGTGTATCATCAGAGCCACTTTCTATTATGTAATATTGTACAGATATGAATGATCCACACACAGCAAATCAATCTTTAATTTTTAAAGAATTTATTCTTACAATATCCTTACAATTAAAATAATTTTCAGAACTATATGTTGTCAATATATTCATATTATGTATATGCTTTAAATATATTGTTTATAACACTGAAATGTATGTTGTCATTATATTTAGATATAATTTAAATTTTCCTTAGATTTACTAAACTCATTGCCGATACTGGTGATGTTTACACTTTGAAATATTGGCAAGTGTTGCAACTTGAATTGTCTCATGTACGACTGATCAGATAAATCAAATACTTCTATTTCCAGAACTTGATTATCAAATACACTCAGAACAGATTCTTTCACAAGTACAAACAAAAAGTTTCTGCAAAAATGTGTGTTAGTAAAATAAAATTGTCCCTAGGAGACGTAATGTAGTTGCATTTTTATCCATATTGGTGTGACAGGGAAATAAAATCACAATTAATATATCCAGTATGTCAGATCATAGCTATCATCAGCTCTCAAGCCCTTTTAATGATTTACATTGTGGTGGAGAAAACTTACATGTTAGTCTGTCTCCTGAAAATCTAGCTAACGAGGGATGATCTCTCTAATATTATATGCCTTGTTCTTCCTGTCCTAATCTTAGGAAAATAATACCAATATAATCTGCTTCCAGCATGCACTCTTGTGAATTATTTTCTGAGCACTTTATTGCAAATTGTTGAAAAGGTCTTGCTGACAGGAACAAATTCCGTGTAATCAAGGATAATTGTTTTACAACAGCAAATGAACCTTTATTGGAAGATTGCGTGCCCATGATCAAAGAATGAGTTATCAAGATCCCTGCATACATAAAGACAATACTCAACTTGATCTGCAAACTACCTTGTTCCTTTTACCGGGCAGTCAACATACAAACTTCAATTGAAGATGGCCGAAACAAACAAGAATTCAAGTTGTTTAAAATAGAAGCTATATGCTATGTTTGAGTTATTAATCAATCTATCCTTTAAACAGTGTGAATAGAACTGCTGTTCTATTCAGAAATACTGAAAGAATTACTTTCTACTCAACTATTTCAGGTGTCCTAAAAGGACAAGAAATTGTAGGCCATATACTTGCATAATGACAAGGACTTCCTACTTCCCTTCTGGGCTTGCATAAAACTGGATGTCTCAGGTGTTACCATGACTAGAGTCTATAGTCTGGTTATCTTAAATTCCTATTTTCTCTTTCAGGTTATACCCAGTGGCCTAATTATATCTATTATATCTACATTATATTTATGTTTAAATAAATACTTGGATATTTTCACGTTTCCAAACTGAAGTGTTTGGCTTGCAGCTGAAAAAAAAGAACACAAGAAAACCCCAAACAAAACAAAATCAAAAAATACTGCAAGGAAAATAACGTCTTTTTATTCAGAAAGAAGACCTTCATATTGATATATTAATGATTTTCTACAAAAAAGCACGTGACCTTTAAAACCATATTCTGCTTTTAATCTGATACTAAGTAATAATATGATACAGTTCTTCATATTGTCCTTGATGTCTTTTTTTTTTTAATGTAAGATTTTATGTATTTTTAACTTCTAGAATAAAAGTAACTTAACAAAGTACTTTATGACCTCATTGCCCCTGAAGGGATAGGCTCCTCATCCAGATGATATTTTACCTCCTTGCAAGGTCAGTTTAGAGACTTTGTAGCAGCCAAAGTAAATGAGAATAGCAAGCATAACACATTTACACTTAGCAGAGTAGTACCTGTCAGACTGTATTGCTGTAGTCATTATATCACTGATATGGATTATATTTCTCTTGTCTGCAAATGTCTCCAAAGACACAATGCGTGTAACAGGGTGGATGAAATTGACTTGTGCACAGAGCCCTTCATAGACATGACTGTTTTTCACAGAAGAAAAACACAAAGAAAACCCCTGGCAACCAGCTAATCTTTGTTAAGCATTATTTGATATCTGCTTTACTCAACATGAATGACTCATTAGAAAGTTTATTTCTGTAAGAGACAGAGCACTCTTGCTGTCCATCAAGTGGCACATTGTAAATAACTACAAACCGTGCAGCCAAGGAGTTAATCAGATCTCTAGTTTCCCACCCTTTGCTGGAACAATAATCTTTAGTAACCTCAACAGGCTATCTACAAACTGCATTGACATTTTTTCAGGTCCTCAAGCACTCTTTGCTTCTTTCTCAAACCCTTCTGATATGCAGGAATGCTCTAAGCATTAAACAAGTCAAGAACCCCCCCTGGTATTTTCTCAAGAGTATTTTCATTGAGAGATTTTCCTTTAATCAAAATAAATAGGCTGTTTCACGCCAAAAGTGATCTTATTGACAGATCCTAAAAATGTTAAATGAGCAACCTGTTCTGTAAATGTTGCTTTTCTAATTTAAAATCATTACAGCACTGGAGCATTGACATGGTGTTATTTGTTATAATTTCTTGTTTGGTTAGTGTAAGTTATTCCTGTGATTTCTTCTTTGATTTTAGCTTTATTTAAAATCATTAGCACAGCGTTTACATTTATATTTACAACCCTCACAGTGAAACAATACATGGAAGTGATGGAAACCAATACTGTTTTAATATTGGGTTTGGCATTTACTAAATTAGATGTCGTAATTTTCAATATTCAACAGATTCATATTTCTAAGTTAGTTCTTTAATAGATTTTACATTTCTCTTGGTATTCAGCTATTTCTATTTTCTGTGTTAATTCATAGCATATATAATGAAAAATGAAGCAACAGTCATAAAATATAGTGAATAACGAGGTGATATAATTCATGGATAATTAGAACATAGCATTTTAGCATAAAATCCTTGGATCTTAAACTTTGCTATATTTCCAAGAGAAGTCAGAACCCATGGTTTTGCACTCAGATTTTTCAAAATATGGTTTTATATAAAATACATAGAAGTCAGCCTATAGCAGGATAAGTAGTACTGAGCAGACCAAGGTCATGATATGTTTCAGAAAATGTAAAAAATAATGAGACAAATCTATAAAGAAAAGCCATTCCATAGATGCACTGTCCACTGCCCTTATGCATATATTACACATTGCTTTCATGGAAAATTTCAAGAATTAGTTTTGGAGGGATATCTAAAACAGAACTTGAAGACCTTTATGCTTATAACATCCTTGACTCAGCTAAGAGCCTTCTGAAAACTTTCCTTCATTTATGTTTAATTTCAGCCTCTGAGAAATTGAGTAGTTGCAATCTTTATGTGCAGATGAATAGCATTGTTGTTGTATTAGTTCAATTCTGATGTAATTCAGTTTATTTATTTATATGTAGTTATGTCACTAATAAATAATATTAATGAAGGTAAGGGTCTACACAGTCTTCAGTTATATAACCAGTATACAAACAGCTCAAAACATATTTTTGAAAATTTCAGAAATTTCAGTCTGTTTTATAGTATTTGAATAAAGACTAAGAAGTATGTATTTATTTTTAAATGTATGTATTTTATATGTATTTATTTTTAAACAAGTAGCATTATAAAACTGATGTATTTATGACAATCGATGTGTATGTACCATCTCCATACATTCTGCAGGAAAAAAATTCTAAACATCAAAGCTATTTATTTTTAAAAGCCGACAATACCACACATTTTTTTTCCAATACTACTTTTTCCCATTTTTATAAGTTTCTAATGCAACCTTTAGTCAACAAAGAAAGTTTTCATTTGCACATTTGTAATACTTCCAATAATGAGATTTAACATATAATTCTATATAATGATTAATTTGCACAACCACCCAAAAAAAACCCAAACAACCCAACAGCAAAACCCCCACAAACCAGAATCAATAATAGAGCATATTTCTGGTTTTATTTTTCTTAAGACAAAATAGAAATTATCCATCTTTGGAAACACAGGACAAATATCCTAAATAGCAACTACTATAGGTTTTCCCTGTTAGTAATCTCCCAATCTTGTTAAAGTCATGATTGATCTCCATCAATTTTTCTTACTCTGTTTCGCTCTTACAAATCTTCCTGGAAGCTTCCTATTTTTTTATAATCGTTGGGATGAGCCTTACAACTGTTTTTTCTTTTTCCTTTTTTTTTATAATTTTTTTTTTTTATTTCTCACTGCCGTGTGTATAACATTGTAAAAATTGTCTATTCTCTACCGTGACAGTGAAGGGACATCTCGTAAGCTTTTGCTGCTGAAGTAGGTACTGAGCAATCCAGGCTCCATCCCTCCTGTTTCTGAGAATCGTTGCTTTCCTTTCATTTATGTTGCTGCTGTTGTGTAAAAAGGCAAGAGGGTTGCCAGGTTCACAGTTGTCCCATGTAAAGTTGTGACCCATTCTTCTTCCAAGGATATGGGAGGCACAGAGACGTATTGGATTATACTATATCAATTTAATTTAGTTCTGCTTTCTGCACTAAATATGTGTTGTGGTTTAACCCCTATAGGCAGTGCAGCCCCACGCAGCCGCTCGCTCACTCCCCCCCGCAGTGGGATGGGGGAGAGAATTGGAAGGGTGAAAGTTAGAAAACTCATGGGTTGAGATAAAGGCAGTTTAACAGGTAAAGTAAAAGCTGTGTGCACAAGCAAAGCAAAATAAGGAATTAATTCACTACTGCTCATCCGCAGGCATGTGTTTAGGACTATCTCCCAGAAATCAGGGCTCCATCACGTCTAATGGTTACTTGGGAAGACAAACACCATAACTCCAAACTTCCCCCCCTTCCTCCTTCTTCCCTCAGCTTTTATTACTGAGCATGACATTACCACACATCCAAACGATAGCCCCATACAAGCTACTATGAAGAAAATTAACTCTTTCCCAGCCAATACCAGTACACTGTGAGATCCAGGATATTCATGGTCTGTTTTGGTTATTAACTTTGTTTTGCTCTCCTGTATTTCCACATGTGTATTTTAGGGTTTTATAACTGTCCCTTCTCAGAGTGTATCAATCTGTAGATGTAATAAATGACTATATGTAGGTATGTCTGTATCTCTTGTCTATATACAGACACACACAAAAAAAAGAAAAACAAAAAAAAGAAAAACAAAAAAACCCCAGTCTTTATACATTGTGGTGGGGGCCATTGAATGAAATACTATGCAAGTTTTCAGTACTTTCCTTGTTCTGCAAACACGGAATACTGAAAATACATTATACTGTACTTCACTTAAAAAGTATTAAAAAAGAGAAATCCCCATTTGAGTTTCAGAGGCACAGAGCAAAAAAGATTCTTTGCTCATTATTCAGTAAAGAAAGAGAATTATGTGCAAGCAGTGCACAAGCAGGAAAGCACAGGAAGATCTTGGTTGTGTTTGTGCTCATCTAAATTCTCTTGTTGGTTTTGCCTGTCTCAAGGCATTTCTAATTCTAACCCCTACTTCATCCCCCAGGAGTGCCCAGTAGATTTAAATTTTATTCTTCAAAACATGTGTTTTAACAACAGCCAAACAGGTTACAACTAGGGTGCCTCGAAGACACCAAGAGGTCTCTGCAAAAAGGCCTTCTCCAGTCTGGTATGAGCTTGCCTTCCTGTAACAGGAAAGACATTCAGCTTTTATCCATCATCATTCAAATTAGGCTAGACTGTCTGCTTACTGCCCAGGAGCCCTAGAGAGAGTCCAGATGAGAGTTTTGGAGGGTACATGGTTGGGGAAACTCCTGCTGAAACCTAGGTGTGATCATACCCCAGCAACTGAGGTGAGGTTTCATATCTTTAGATTTTCACCAGGAAGCCATTTTTTTTTCAAAATCCTTAACCACCTCTCACTGACATTTACAGAGAATGAAAATACACGGGTCACTTAAAAATTCAGTGGGAGGCAGGCCCCCTCCCCTACCACTCTGTGTTAGAGATGCATTTCTGAGGGCCTGAGGGTGTTTACACACTGCCACCTGCTGCTTTTATCTCCTTGATCTGAGTCTGCTCTGCTTCCAGCAGGGCTGGTGATCTGCTCCTCTCTGCCTAATTCTGCTTGTCCTCCTGCAGCTTGATCCAGAGCCCAATGGAGTCAAAGACTCCTAAGACTTCCTTTGGCTTCAGTGGACTTTGGAGTCTGCCAGATACATAATTAATTTATTTCAATGGGCTATGAATCAGGCTTTTTGTACTGCCAGATGTATAATTAATATTTCAGGATGAATTCCAGGTATCTTGCTGTTTTGTAAGGTTCTTCCTACTGTCTCAGTTCCTGTCCCCCATGTAGAAAGGTCATAAATTAAACTCTTCTATTCTAAGTCAACAAGCAAATCAATAAAATTAATAAAACTGTGATCTGATAAATATCTATCATTTACACAAGAAAAATATCTCAAAGGACATTCCAGTCTCAATAACAATAGCATTTTCACTCTGAAGTTTCCGAATGAGGGTTATTTTTTCATCATCAGATAAAATACATCTTTGACTGAAGTTTTATCATTCCTCATAACTTGAGGGAGAATTTAAAGTTATGTATGAAAAAGCACGGGTGAATTTACTGAAATATTCAGGTATCACTAGTTTTATGCATTAATTCAAACATCTTTTTTATGTTAATGATTAAAAGTGGACAAGTGAGGCAACTGGAGCATTTTGTTCTTTTGTGAAGGCTTGTCTTGAAATTAAATACATTCCTTTTGTATTCCCATGCAAGCAGCTTTTGCTTCCTTTGAAGTCTTACATAGGCTGCAACACAAGCCTGCCATATTCCAGCCTATTAATAGACCCTCACTCTCCAAGACACTATTGCCTGTAGTCTATCACTCCCACTGTTATTACTAATGCATCCTCTCACCTTTTCACTCTAAGGAAAACATCTCTTTTCCCCGAGGATCAGTTTTACACCAGAATACAATGTCTGCTCTAGCCTTATGAATTAGTCGATCTAAAGGAAGCACAATTTTAAAGGATACAAAGGAACTTGGCTGTATACCAATTTTATTTCATACCATTGGTCCTGCTTTCTCAGCAAGCCGTGTGTAAAAATCAGTGGATATTTGAGATAGTGAAGAAGTATCAAAACTGTCTTGTGAACTCATCAAACCAGTATTTTTCTTTCACTGACCTGTTACCTGCCTGTCTTTTGGTTGAATGACCCCGACTGTTTTTTCAGTTTCAGATCAATGCAAAATATTTGCAAAGCTGTGCTTTGAAGTCTCAGCAAGTATTAGAAAAAATATAGCTTTGCATTGTATTTCCATTGATGATTGTTCCTGATTACCACATGATGGAAAACTGAGTATAAAGAGTAACTTGGAAACCAGTTCTGATGAGCACTAATAGTGTGATCAACTTAAAAAGGAAATCTGAACAAAAGCTTTGAAATTCACTGCAGGTGTTTGTTTTCCAATAGTAACTTATTTTGATTTCTGAAGAAAATCATGAGCTTGGTAAATTAAGTTCATTTCTACAAAAATAGGTCATTTTTTATTTAATGAGGGCAGCTCCTAAGCAATGCATGATCATCTTAATGAAATTCAAAAACTGCTTCATGAGTCACCATGTTTGAAAAAGATGGAAGCAAGAGTGGAGAAAAAAAACATTGTTTCTTGATAATACTATGATTTATGTTAACTGTATGAAATACTACATGGTTATTTATTAAAAAAATGGGAGAACTTAAGTTCTCAAGTTTTGTTTTAAATCTGTTGGCAGTTGCTATTAACTTGTGCTTTTCTGCTGCTCTGTGCTTTAAATAGACAATATACAAAACACCCAGAGCTGTTACTGGTGCTTGAAGATGAATCCTATCCACTATTGCATTTTCTCTAAGCTTTAAAGAGAAATTGTTGACACAGTTTAGCAAAAACACTTAGTCTCTTAGATATCACTCTGCTTCTGAATAATCTTTTTGGTGTACAGATCAAAAGGAAAGCTTTCATCATAGATCTTGAATTGGACTCTAATCAGTGTAGGAGTTCCATAAGCTTCAGTGCAAGACCTTTTCATTTTCCTCATGTGAAGATCAATTAGATCATAAGCTCTTCAGAACAAACATCAAATTCTTTCAGTGTTTACTGTACTAAACAATGCAAAGCACCACAGTTTTGGCTTCAAGAAAACAAACTGTAATTGACATGTTTGTCTCAGAGTATGGAAAGATCAAAACCAGTGAACTACTTTCACTGCTCGACTATGCAAATTGCATCCAGACTAAACTAGCCATAGTCAATCCCATGGATCGAGATGAACGCACAGGTGTTAGATGCTCTTTTAAAGTGTCACATTTTTATTTTCAGTGTTGCATAGGCAAAAATGGTTTATCTTCTCTTTGATTTTAGAAAGGCAAAGTATTATTTTTTCCTCCATGGTAGCACAGTTTTCCTTTTTTCTTTTTTTTTCTTTTTCTTTTTTTTTTTTTTTAACAGGACAGGAAAGGTATAAGGAAAAAGATGCTGTGCCAGAGCTTTGCTAAATGACATCTTTAGGAGGAAATATGACTACAACTTTTATACATCTTTTATCTTTTCCCCTAAAGCACAAAATTCTTATTAGCCATGTATGATGAGCCACTGTGTGGCTGGAACATTTACTGTAAATAAAATCAATTGCACATTTGGAGAACTTATCTAAAAGTTATTTGAAGTCAGTGGGAATCTTTCCATTGATTTTAAAGGGCTTCGAAATAGGCCTTTAGCCTTGTTTTCTGTTCATGAATCATTCAGAAACCAATCCTGATGTCTAGTTATTTGTAAGCTTTGGACAAATAGTTAGGACAAACAACTTCTGGTCTATAGGTTGTTTCCAAAATGTTAATTTAGAGTATTCACTGTTCAATATTCATGATGTGTGATTAGTCATCTACATCATCACGATATTACTTCTTCCGTCTAATTGAAGGACTGAAACTATTTAAGCTATAGCATCTATCCATTTACATTCTTATAATGGAGCAGCTCATCGCTGTAGTATATGAATGAATAATGAATAACAAACGTTGAATAGTGAATAATGAATAGTAAATAATTTATGCACTTTGGTAAGATTTTTAAAACAAATATTCACTCATGGTAATATCTGTGAAACTTTTGGAATTGAGAATATTTTAGCAAATGTTCAGCAGCTGCAACAAGAACGTTAAATAAGAAGTAATAACTCGAATAATACAGGATAACATTTATGATTATATTTTAATGAAAAATAAACTTTTTTTTTTTTTTTTAAGCATCAGATTAGATCTGCAGTATAAAAGGACAGGAAGGAAACTACATTATTGAAAGGAAAACTGACCAAAGGCTTTTTTGACTTCATTGCTTTCCTTTCACCCAGCAGCACTCTGAACCTAAGAGAGTAAAAATGCATCATATTTTCTTGTTGACATCTTCTGAGTTAAGTGTGTCCTCTGATTCAGCATTCCAGTACTCAGGCTATTCCTCATTAGCTTGGGAGAAACAACACAGACATTATGACAAAAACCAAAACCAAAACCAAAAAAGCTTTAAATTACATTTCTTTTGAGTCAATTGAATCATAAAATATAAGCATCTCTCAAGATCTCTGTCTCTTACTTATTGAACATCATCACTTTGCTGTTAGTTTTTTTTTACATTCGTAGTTGGTTTTAGCGTTTCCCTTCTTTCTCCAGTTACTCCATTCAGCATTTTTCACCTTCTTTTTATCTTACATCTTTGGATCTTTTAATTATATTTTTATCTCTTCATTTTTCCACTCGTTAATTTTCTTTTCTTTTTCTCTGTTCATTTTTTTATTCTCTCAGTGCATTTAGTCATCATCAGTCTTCTGCATTTTCTTTTCTTTTCTTCAATATTTTCAGTTAGCACTCACTTGTATTCAAATCCTCTCTTTGCCTGTCGATCTTTTTCCCCATCACATTTTCTTCTTATTTATGAGCCAAGTTGCCTCTTGCAAAAAGCTGGCAAGTGATTCTGGAGCCCCTACTACAAGAAAGATATGGATGGAAGATCTGGAAGGGCTACAAGGATGATCAGAGGGCTGGAGCACCTCTCCTATGAGGACAGACTGAGAGAATTGAGGTTGTTCAGTCTGGAGAAAAGAAGGCTCTGAGGAGACCTTATAGTGGCCTACCAGTATCTTAAGGGGGCCTACAAGAAAGCTGGTGAGGGACTTTTTAGGATGTCGGGTAATGGTAGGACTAGAGGGAATGGATTAAAACTAGAGATGGGTCGATTCAGACTGGACGTTAGGAAGAAGTTCTTCACCATGAGGGTGGTGAGACACTGAAACAGGTTGCCCAGAGGGGTGGTGGAAGCCCCATCCCTGGAAGTTTTTAAGGCCAGGCTGGATGGGGCTCTGAGCAACCTGATCTAGTGGGAGATGTCCCTGCCCATGGCAGTGGGGTTGGAACTAGACGATCTTTAAGGTCCCTTCCAACCCTAACAATTCTATGATTCTACGATTTTGATGTAAACAGAACACTTGCAAACCTTGTAATGCACAATATATTATCAATTGCATGTTTCTAATGCTCATAGATCTTTTTCTACCCTTTTCTGCTGCAAATCTTGTATTTCTCATTTTGGCTGGCTACCTGATCTGATCCAGGACTCCTTTCCAATAAATTCTGCCTGGCACCTTCTGACTCATTAGGGTATTATTTTCCTGAATACCTATATCACTCTGAACATAAACTCAGAAGCCTCCTCCACATATAACTTCAAACTTGTGTTCTATCATAATCTGACAATTAGAACAAAGAAAGATAAATTAGAACAGAATGACTCAGAACTAATCCTTAAGTCCAATCAATGGCTGGTTTAGTGAGAAACCACTGCTGTGGATTTAGGGACATTTGATATTAAGTAACATCATACTTAAATCTTGTCCACTAGATATAATTAGTTCTTATTAGTAATGTGACAACACAAAATGTCTTTTAATTCTCCAATTTGTATGTCTCACAGTCCGATCCTCTCTGAAGGGGTTCTTTTAGATTGTACTAGGTCTGGCTGGGATGGAGTTAACTTCCCACACAGCAGCCCATATAGTGCTGTGCTTTGTATTTGTAGTTAGAAGAGTATTTGTAATAATCCAGTGTTTTTGTTATTGCTGAGCAGCGCTCACACAGCATCAAGGCTGTATCTCCAACACACAACAACCCCCACACCCTCCCAAAGGTCAGTAGGCTGACGATGGGCAAGAGGCAAGAGGCTGGGAGGGGACACATCCCGGACAGCTGGTCCAAATAGACCAAAGGGATGTGCCATACCAGATGACATCATGCTGAGCAATAAAAGCTAAGAGAAAAAGGTGTGTGAGAGGAAGGCATTAATTATTAAGGCATTTATCTTCCAAAGCAACCTTTATGCAACTTGAGGCCCTGCTTCTCAGGAAGTGGCTGAATATTGCCTGCTGAATGGAAGCAGAGAGTAAATCTCTTGGTTTGCTCCGCACCCCACCCCCCCTCCCCACTTTGCTTCTGCATGTGACCTTAGCATTTTTTCATTAAACTGCCTTTATCTCAACCCACAAATTTTTCGTCTTATTTTCTCCTCCTACCTTGCTGAGGAGGGGGTGTGTGAGAGCAGTTTGGTGGGCACCTGGCATCCATTCAAGGTCAAACAGTCACATAGATATTCCATGAAAAAATTTTAATATTTTAATACCAAATTTACTTATATGAAGATATTTGATGTTACATGTTTTTTTTTATTTAACAGGGTGATACAGCAATGTACTGCAATCATAATGCAAGTACAATATAACAATTGCAGTATACACTTGGATCACAATATAAATATGATTCCCTTTTCCAGTCTCTACATAATTCCCATCACCACACTGGGTGTCCTCAATTGCCTGGAAGGAATACATGGGTTGAAGCAAGCTCAGTTCTGTTGTCCTCTTTAAAGATCACTTTGTTTGTTGCTCAGTTTTTATACTTTGGCTGAGACACATATGTACTAGAACTACTTATGTTGACTGGTTGGGCTAGCTCAGGAAGATATTAACACATTTTTAGATTAACTCAGGGAAGGACGTTTACACAACTAGTTGATCCACATAGCTGATACGACCATTTCTCTAAAACAGGCTACTCCTTAGTCCTCTGTGTTGAGATGAGTTCAACTTTCCTTACAATAGCTGTGGTCACTCCCTGTATTATTCTCTGAGCTTCATTAATACATCACCTTTGTTCATATCCTCTGTGTCTTCTTCCATTTTGGGGGTTCACTGATCATTTGCACTTTAAAATGCCCAAGACTAGCAAATGCCCAAATCTCAGGTACAGATTTATTCAAAACTGCCAAAATGCTTACGTACCATCCTCATCTTAACTACTGTTATTTTTGAGAGGGGAACATGATGACAGACTTCAAGTCCATAAAAGACTGCTACGAAGAGAATTGAATGATCTGGTTTACACGTCCAGGGTAGACAATAAAAAAAGAAACAATAAAATGTACCAGGCACTAGGTGAGATCATGAGGAGTATCTGTCAATGGACATCTCGGACCTTTCAGAGCAGATGGATTAAACCTCTGTATATGAAGCAAGTACCCTTACAGGGGAAGGATATTCTTGGAAAAACTGTGAAGTTCTCTCATGAATAGCCACAATGGGATAATTTTTAAAGCAGGTTAAATAAATATCTGTCAGGAATGTTTTAGGCATATTAAGCCTTCATTTGGCTAGAAGTAGACTAACATGCCATCTCACAAGTTCTTTCACAACTCTTTTCTATGACTCTGTAACAGACAACTCAGTTTCTTCAGAACTGAAGCTCATGTAGGCAGATGCTTGTCAGTTTTACAATATCAGTTCAGAGCAGGAAGGTACTATAACAGCATGAGCATAGAATAATGCTCAACCTGTTTCCCTTCTGAGGTAGGGTCTTCACTGCATTGGTTTAGGAAGAGTTCTCCTGGCAGCTTCCTACATAGTTCAGGTATTACCTAGACAAGCATTTCTTAGGCCAATATGGATATGCTGAATGGGACACATTTCCGTTTTAACTACACTAATAATCTGAGGATTTAGAGACGACAAAAGGAAATAGGCACACAGAGTGTATGATTCAGCTGACCTACTTTAGATATCTATTTGAGGAAGTGAATTTTGTCCTTAAAGCACCTATTAATCTCTAAAAGACGGACTAGGAATGCTATCTCAAATGAAAATGCCTTGAATGAGATTCCCATCAACTTTTGCTAACCTTATGATGATAAGGGTGATATGAGTACTATATAAAGAAGAATAAACTATATAGTTATAGATAGGGCTTTTGTCTCATGATGGTCCTGATGGACAAAGTAACTATCCTCAGACAAGGGATTTATTTCAGTTCTGTAGTGCAGCTTGAGATGGCCTGACTCACAGCTACATCTTTCTGCTACTTCAGTGTATTTTATATAAAGTTTCAGTGCTTTGCTCATGTTTTTTTATCTTTTCTTCTCATACACACAAACTTTCACGAATACAACATGATCAATTCTTAGACTACAATCTGCAAAGGTTGAGAGGCTGTTCCCCTGTACTTGCCTAGAGCGATTAACAAGTACAATTTCACCAAGCTGTTTCAGGCAATGTAGAGACTTCATGGTTTATTTACTAAGACCAGACCCCAAATCCAATTGTCTTAAAACAAAATAAAATTCAGAGGAGAACTTCCGGAAATTTGTTTTAAAGGAAGATTGAGAAACACACAAGATTTCTAGATGTTAGAGGATGATGGTTCTTATTTTGTATTTAGTTATATGATACTATGAAGTATTAGTTAAATTACACCGTTCTCCCTCTGTTCTAAGCTTTATCTCTTCTGGGTCTCCAGGATTTAGCAGAATTGGATCCCTAATCTCCTGTAAAACTGTAACAGTAACCTGCATTGCCCATACAAAATTAATAGAATTACATCAGCAAATCCACTAATAAGAGCACTAATGAGAATATGCAAAAAACAGATTATGAACATTACGGAAAATGCAAATTTTATGCCATCAGCAGAGAAAAGAAAAGAAGATAATTTCTGCTGCATTAAGTGTATTTAGAGTAATGCAGAGGTCATTGGAATCAAAGGAACTTCAGCACATGCTTAAATTGAGCATGTTTAAAATTGAGCTTCAGGGCTACTTCAGAAGAGAGGTTGAAAAAGATAATTAGTATAAATGTAAAGATGCTCATTAAATATAACAAAAAAAAAATTGACAACAGACTCTACTGCCAATTTCAATGCATAACATAGAAAAAAAAATCCTACTAAGGTTATACATGTGAAATGACACCAGTGGCAGTATCCAACAGCATATACATATCACCAACATTATACAGAGCAAGAGGTACTGTGTCTTTTCAACCAAAAGAGTTTTGATGGCAGGATCGTGTTCAGCATTCTTAATTCATTTCCTATATTATTCTCATTGCCTCAGGCTAAGCAGAACACAAATTGACCTGAAGTATGTACTGAACACTGTTATTTTCTACAGAACATTGCTCATGGCCATGCATTTTTCTTTTACCTTTATAAAAATGTACAGTTGGATTTAGTTGATAATTAACCTTTTGAAATATATCTCATGACCACCAGGTGTTCCTTTCCTGTAATTCCACCTGTAAACAGGTCAGTGGGCAGTTCCATATATTGCAAGTACTGAATTTATTCAGTATGGACAGGATACTGACCAGGATTCACTATGGACCAGTTGTCGCCATTTCATCTCCTTCTTCACCAAAACACAGAATGATTACAGGAATGGTTGCTTTGGCCAGCTGAGGACTGAATAGAAGCTGGTAAGGAATTTTATTGCCCAATATTACATGATTTTGCTCTATGCATTTTTCGTAAAGCTTCAGAGAATTTCTGTGCCAATAACTTAAAAATATTACTTATTTGATTAAAGTAAGTCCATTAAAGCCAAGTTAAACATTAATGTTGGAGCTGAATCTGGTGAGGGATGTCAAGGGCAAAAAGGCTTCTCTAGTACATAAGGTATTTCTGTAAGTATATAAACAGCAAAAGGATGACTAGGGAAAATGCAGGCCCACTGTTGAATGGGGCAGGGATCCTGGTGACACAGTGCATGGAAAAGGCCAATGTACCGACAGCCTTCTTCGACCCAACTTTCACCAGTAAGACTGTTCTTTAGAAATCCCAGGTGCCAGAAACAAGGAGGAAAGTCTGGAGTAAGGAAGGCTCTAAGTAAGTTTTTAAGGCTCTAAGGCTCTAAGACTGGTCTAAATCCAATTTAATTACATGATCTAACCCAGCTGATAAATCTGGCCTTTATTCTATATCATATATATCGCAAATAGTAGACATATTTAAAGACAATGTACCAAAACCAAACTTTAATAGTCAGTGATCCTAATATTTTAAATTGTTTCTGTGCAGAAATCCTGTTATGATTGACATGACAAAGGTCCTAGGTTTTTAATTTAGCAGAGCAACTTTCTCACAACAAATATGCAAGTTGTAATTAATTAACTTGCTACTATCTTTATGTCAAAACATTCAAGCAAAACATATGTCTTCACTAAAACCTTTCAAGACTTACAGATAGCATGGATTTTTGAAATAAACTTAACCCTATATTCTACATGAAGTAGCAATAATGAAATCCTTGGCTATTTAGAACATATTTTTAAACAAAAGTTAATTCTGAATTAGAAATCAAGATCTACCTTATACCTTCAATTTCTGGGGAAAAAGTAATTGTTTCCATGGCATCATAAAATGCAAACGTCAGAGTTAAGTCTCATTTTAAATTTTAATAGTTGGATATTCACTGAAGTAACTGATTACTAACATGTACATATTTTACAAATAATTGTTATAGATTTCAAAATTTTGACCCCAATAGGCTGGGAATATTGATTGTACAGTAGTTACAATCCATCTTGGATCCATCTTGACTCAGACAAGCTAGTGCACTGGAGACCAAAATATCCTTACTGTTTAACTGTTCTTCTACGCCTTTCCTCTGTTTTATGTTGCCTCAGTTAGTTGTGTCAAAGACATATTTGCTACAGGGAGAGTGGGCCCTTGGCAACGTGGGCTGAAATCATCAATGCCACTTGATCTTGTGGCTCTTGATCAGCCTGTGGTACTTTGTTTTTTATTTAGCAGTAAGCTGGGTTAGTAGGTCTCTAACTGAGAAGAAATTGAGCTTCTGGTCACTGCAGTGAATAGTATGTTGGAGGTAATTTGAGGTAATACATGCCCATTTATCAGAATGTATGATAATCTTCAGAACTATCTGGACCTAGGAACCCTAATCGCTCCACTGCACTTCTGCCAGGACAGAGTTATCTTTCTAACTCACATGAAATTTCAGAAATTTCAGCATTCATTCTAGCCATACTTACAATAATTCTTCATTGCTTTTATTCTGAAAATCTTATAAATAGCCTTATTAGCCTTGTGGCCTTATTATTTTACAAACTTGTCACTCTCAGTTTACATTATTTCTCCAAGTGTATTCATCCGTGCACTTAGACATGGTGTCCTTGTTATATCTGGTGTCCATTTAGATGTGGTGTCCTGTTGTATCACGCTAAAATGAATGCATACGTAAATGATTTTTTCTTTCGCTTACACATTCCAGTAATTGGCAAACCAGTAGCTGAGGGCTCTGCAGTGACTTTCTTTCAGGTGTGATCTGTACTACTGTTTTAATAACTGCTTGAGCTTTGGACATTTCCACCAAATGGTCATGACTCGCTTGTCATGCTGTGGCATCTGCAACAATTTACCAAGCACGCTGCTTATAATTTTAGTATTGACAATTTGCTGTGATGCCAATGAGCAGAGAATTTTTTTTTCTTTTTCACTTTTTTTAATATTGTTTAGCACTTATGCAATATACTATTATGGTGCTTCCTTCCTAATATACATAACAAAAATGACAAACATCTTGCATGACCTACCAACTATATGAGTTGATGCTTGAATGCCATCAAAAATTCAACCATCTTTTATGTATTTATGACTCACAGAACTACTTCTCTATTACTATTTCAAACTAAATATTGGTCAGCCTGCCTGTCATCCCTTCGTGATTATCTATGAACTCAAGATCATGCCTAAAAGACAGCCCTTACTTTCCCTTCCCAAAACACTACCTTCTACTTCCTTTCCTGAAGTTTCTGGCCTGTCACTCAAATCCACAACCTGGATTTGATTTCACTGCTCTCTATATTTGGCAGATTATGTCTCTATTTTGCTGTAGTGACATCTACCTTTTCTATCCAACCAAACAGCTACAATTCCTGTCCAGATTTTTATCAACTCCTACCTAACTAGCTTTTTATACCACACTTTCATCTTGACAGTTGATTCTTATTTATATCCATCCAGAATTATTCTTCACAGTAATATTATTTTGGCAATGTCACCTCTTTTTGTATCCCTTTACTGCTCCTCTCTCTTCCTTGTTACACCAAGCATGAAATGTTTGTTGTTACTTTCAAAGTTCTGCTCCGTTTATCCTCACTTGATCATCATTTCTCATCCGCCTGCCACCAATCCATTATGTCAGCCTCTCTTCTCTATTAGTTCAATTTTCAAACACTGCCTTTATGAATATTTAGTAGGAGCTTCATATAAACATATTCAGGATTATTTAATTATGTTTCTTTGGTGTTCTTTATCTTTGAGACTTCTGTTTAAAAACCTGCTGATGAAGATGACCAAATGATCCCCGTTTCTTATACTTCTCTATTTCATTGTTTGTCTTGCTTTTCTTATTTCATCTTCAAATTACAGTGTCTATGTTTTGGGAAATGGATGGTTTGCCAATACTGCTTTTGTAAAATACCTATCACATCTGAGTCCTTACACTCCCCAGGCAAGACCTGAACTGTCACGTAACTCCTAACATATATCCAAAGTAAAACAAAAGAACAAACACAATTCTCTACTCGGCCTAATCTGTTTAGGGCCTTGGAGACCACAGACATTGTATCTTTCCTTAGAAACCTTGTTGAAACCTCAGAAACTTTGCTGCTAGGTATGGGCAGATCCGGTATCCTAGCTGAACTAAGGATTTAAATGGATATTTTACAGTTCAACCCACATGGGGACCACAAAATAGTACATCTGTTCTTGAGAGACCTCTGGTATTCCAGCCTGCATTACTTTCTCTAAACTGGAAACTATACAATTCTTTGCCTGATGGGACTCAAACTTCACAAAAGTATTAAATTGTTAAGTAATTAGATTGAGAGTAACAGTGCCCTTCACACCTGTTAATGAAAGGAATGTTAGCTGTTAAAAACACCAGTTCCCAGAAGGATGGCTACCTCTTGAATGCTGCTGTTGCACCGTCTCTGCAGTCTTACATGACCTGTAGCAAAACTGAAATGAGTCTTAAGTCTTGACAGCCATAGGAAGACGTCCAAAGTGCAGAGAGGGAGCTGTGTGCTCTGACAGTTTTCTGATCCGGAATCATAAATGCATTAAGTGTTTTAAGAGCCCGGGTTTATTTTCGTATAGACCAATATGCTGCTTTCCTGGGCCTTTCTTAAGTTCTGATGTCACCCACTCCTCTTACCCATCCGTAATCCCCATGTCCTAGCTAATCTAAAAGTAATTCCAAGATGGCAGCTTCTAAGGTAAGGATCTATGCTTTAATTTCTGTATCTTCTGAATAAATTCGTCCTCAATTATCTTGACTATTCTTATGTGGGCTTTTTGACTTTGTGTATGCTATTAAAGCATACTTATACTCCAATAAGCAATCTGTAAAAAATGTATAATTGGATTCTCTGTGTGTTGTCTCTCATTAACTCTGTCTTAAGTGTACTCTGTTGACAAGTTTTTTAAAAAAACAAAAACCTATTCTGACAGTCAACCTTGCAAATTCGTCCTGAGATCTGCAAGTCAAATTCTGACACTATTTAAATTCTACAAGTGGAGCTTTGTTAATAATTTCTTGATTATTTGTGAGCACCAAAAAAAAAACAAAAAAAACCCAACAAACCAAAAAACTTGTTCATATTCTCACAGCTTTATAGGCAGCAGAGTGCAGTGCTAAGAAGAATAAAACAGTAAAATCCAATTAGTATAATAAGCACATCTCTACATAAATAAGTGTAAATCATGCTAAGTACATGGAGGAATGCAATATTTAAATGTAAAAGAGTTATCATTTTAAACATACTCACTATTTTAGATAGAAAATTTAGATATTTGTTCATGTTCACTATGAAATTAACAATTTTTATGTAACTGTGTTGTAACACCGCCTCACCTAAGTAATAAACTACCCTGTGACATCAAAGAAAATACTATTTTTTTTAGTAACTTTTTGAAAGAAAATGTGCGTATTGGCAAGGGATTAATATAAAAAAAAAATTATTTTATCATATATATTATATAAATTATGTATATTGTGTAGGAAAAGAGGGAAGCAAAAGAAGAGAAAGACAGTATTTTAACTCCAGTTTTGAACTTCTTTTTGTGTTTTAAAGTGCCAGCTGCTGCTGGCAAACTCTAAGTAATCCTTGTTCTCAGTACAGCTGGGTCCAAACCGACCCCAAACATGACTCAGAGCAGCACGAGGGCTGTGCTGCCTCGGCTGTTTCCTGTAGGGACTCCTCTGGCTGCTAATGACTGGATGAAGCTCTTCGTATTCTAGTCCATCCTCCTTCCCATGTTTGATCCTGGCATGTCACTGGCATATCCCACACCAAGGAATAGGGTAACAGATTGGCTGTAAGGGCATTTGTCCTGCAAAATTTTCTATTGTTTAAAAAGAATCCCCCTAAGCTCTTCCTATACTATTTTCTTTCAGATCTGGGCTACTTTGTTAAGTAACGTTATTTTTACTGAACAGTTCCTTTTTTTTTTTTTTTTTTTTAACTAAGATATGAGCGGGTTCAGTATGTTTCCTTTTACACCACATATACAAGGAGACAAATGAGCTAATGCACAACATACCTGTTCTCAGTGTCCCTGAGGTACTTGGAAATAGAATCTAATGTTAACATTTCACTTATCCATATAGTTTTCTCTGTCCTTTTGTTGTGATTTATAGTATTGTATGAACTAGGAATTAGTACTTCAGTTCCTCCTGCATTTGTTACCATTCTTTTCATTGGGGTTGGTTGTCAGATGAGATTTTCATTAAGGTTTTTGATTGTATTAAAGAATTTTATTGCAAGCACCGATAAAATGCTTTGGGGGGAATCTTATACATTAACCTAGTTTTTTCCCCGTCAGCATCTGAGATTTTTAAGGAGTTATTTTTTTGTGTTGCTATGTTATTATCTGTTGCACTGTATATTTATTAAATGCCCTTTTATTAACTTTTATACCCTAAACTTTTCTTGGAATTTAGATTTTTTTCTAATGGAGATGAGTTGTAGTTACTTTAACTTTCCCCTTTAAATTGTACCGTCATTTAAATGTGAATCCTGTCAGATGTTGATTGTAAATTTTTTTCCCCTGACGTCCAGAAAAGAGAGTTTAAATTATAGTCACTTACTATTTCATGGTTTAAAACCTATATTTACTTAGTACCTGCTTTGATTTCACATGCTTTCCTAATGCCAAAATGAACTAGATTGGCAGTACTTTTTAGCATCAGAAACCATCTTTTCTTCTCTTTAACTACCTTTTCTCATTCTCCCTTAAAATGAACCAAAGTAAAACAAAAACTCACTTTGCATGAAAAGCAGGCTGCATTGAAATAACTTACAAAACTGTGGCTAATTTCAGTAGAGTCAGAATTTTGTTTTCTCGTCATTTTATTTTATCTTATTATTCCAAAAGGGCCTAATTCAAAGTCAGCAGAAATTAATGTAAAGATTCCTCCAACATCATTTGTCTCAAAAAGTTCACTTAATATTTTTCTTAGGTGTTAGCCTAGTAAATGTATGGAGGAGACAACCTACCTTCATGTATACGCATTGAAGTTTGCATCCTAAACCTCAGGTTATGGGATTATTTGAGTTTAAAAATGAACTGTCTGCAAGTGAAATGGCATCACATGTATAAGAATCTGGTAGCTGCTGAACAACATACCCTATCTTTATTTTTAGGGGAGGAAGATAATTATACTGTACTCAATTAAAAGGACAATTGTGATTTTTTAAATAGAAGGAAAATAAGTACCCACACTGGATTTGGACAGACAATTGAAAATTAACACTCTGCATCTTTCAAAAGTATCATGGGGCTTTTAACAACCAAAAGTTGTCACAAGCTGGCTTTTACGTGTTCTCTGAAAACAAAGACAGTCTGACTTTGATAGCGCTTTAATTTTGCATAGCGCTGATCTTAACATTGGATGCTTATTTTTAAATATTTTCAGCTGTAATTTTCAGAGAACTGGGATTAAGAAGTGATTATATCTCTTGCTGACGGTTATTTGTGCTCCCAGGTACACCACTGAAATTAAATCTATGTGAATGCTGGAGCTACCTTTTAACTAGTATTACAAGATCAGATTGGTGTTACCAATACTCCAACTGATATGCATTTGTGGTTCTTTAGTTCTTTTAAAGGTCTTGGTGGGTTTTTTTTCATAATCAATAGGTACAGTAATTTAATCCCCAAGTGGTTCAACCCCCTTGATCTTTAATACAAATGACTCTCCGTCTCCCTAGGAAAACAGTACTTTCTTAAGTAGACTTCAGAAAAACTCCACCTCTTTCAGTCTTCAAGCCCGTGGGAGCTTGGATCCCCCAGGGATTTCCTATGGAAGTATAATATATATTTAAGAATACTAAAGTTGTGAAACAGTCCTCCATAACAGGACCCTCTTACATTTTTATTTTCTCAAAAATTTCTCAAATCTGATGAAAGTGCTGTATCACTAGCATGAAATAGAAATGGATGTGACAAGAACTCCATACAAAATGTTAGGGTGAATTTTGAAAAGTGTTTTTATTAATGGGGTCTGATGATTATACATCATTAAGGCAGCAGAGAGATGCATAGTCAAACAATAAATACAGCAGGTGACATTTCAGCTGCACAACTGACTCAACCAAGTTGCTCACTTGCATCCATTTTGCAGTGTGGGAGCTTTACCTTTTTAACTCTTTATTGCAAGAGATAAGTGGCAGTGGGATTCCACAGTGGAGACAGAAAAAAAAAAAAAAAAAGATTCAGCCATTAAATTTTACAGGTGCTTTATCAGCTGGTAACTCAGAAAATGGGCAGCAGTTCAAAAAAGATGCCTGACAAACACAGATGGTTACATGGAAATTCTTCACTAAGTTCACCTGAGAGATTCCTTTGCACAGAGACATTTCTCTGAGTGCCTCAGTGCTGCCTCAGCAACTGTGTTTCAGGGCAAGTTTTCTCCATTTCCTTCTGCTTCTTTGTTCATTTGTTTCTGTTTCTTTCCTCTTCTTTTCCTAAAGTGGGTAATCTGTCTTGCAATACTCCAAAGGGAGCTGACAAGGATGTTATAAGAGAAGCCCTTAGAAACACTCCCTCACATTCATAGCTGGTGTTTTAATTTCAAACCCAAAAGAGTGAATTGGGCCTGTTCTTCTCTATTTTTTGGTGAGGCTTATGAAGTGTTCATGGTTTTATACAGGAGAAGAAAGTTGATTGAATGGCCCAAGCAATGTTGATAGTTTCATTAGGAATCTGTGGGTAAGTTCCTTAAAGTTCCTAAATGTAGTTAAAGCTTATAATTATATTCTTCAATTTGCATTAATATACTCAAAATGGATGCTGGCCATAAGAGCTATGTATGGGTGTGCACAAAAATTGAATAAAGGAATGTTTTTCTTTACGATCTCTGTGTCTAGTAGATAGAATCGAGTGAGACACCCATTCTTAATAGATAGATACACAGAATTCCTCTTGAATGTAAAAGGATGTGCGTGCTTAATTAAGAATGGACAAAAATCCTGGTAAGATCAAAGACTGATGTACTGTCCTTTCTTTTATATTGTTATGAACAGGTTTTAGTATTACATGCTCTAAAATGACCAAGAATATTTTTGATGCTACATATTCTGGTTTGGTTTGGGTTTTTTTAGGTTTAACAAGCTAGTAACACTATAAGGCTCAAATGGGTCACAAGGAGCCTGACTGTGTCCCTTTGGAAACAAAAAAATTCCAATTTGGAATCAGCCCAAGTTTGGACAGCAACATCTGAATTGTTAATCTCATCTTCAAACCAACTCCTGGATGTGTCTTTCTCTTCACCCATATCGTACTAGTAAGTTATGTTGGGGGTTATGGGGGTTTTAGTATTAGTTTCTTTCTGAAGTTGACTGACATTTTCCATTGCTTTTACTCCTCCATTGCTTTATATTACAATATTTAAATATTACAGCTTTATTTCAGATTTTCTAGAATAATTATTTCATACTGCATTTGAAAACAATATCTTGCTGGCTGAATAATAGTAAAAAATATAAACAGAAATCTCTGTTGTTGTTTACAATTTTTTCCTCTGTAACAAGTTATTAGCTACTCTAAATGTGAATGTGATTGCTAGTAAACAATTGACCATTTGGATCTTTGGATTCCACAGTAAGGCCTACACCAATCTCAATTTCTTTTTTTAATTAATCAATCTATCATTGCATATCACTCTTCCACTGAATGTGTTGAAATATGTCAGAGTCATTGGTGAAGATTAAAATATCTATCTAATTATTATAATTCTTTATCGATCATATATGTTCTTAGTAATTGTATATAGCAGCTTTTTTTTTTTTTAAACAGCAGTCTATGAACATTGAGTATGGAGAAAAGCTGCCTTACAGAGCTGTTAGGATGAGAAGGAAGAACATGCATTTCACAGACTTCAGGGTTAATTAAGGCAAGCAGAATGTAATTACCTACTTCAAATTTGGCCAAGAGAACATTATGAGAAATACCATACAATTTTTAATGGCCAGTTATGTTCAGGACATTGTTTTTACATTTTATCTGAAAGATGACATCTCTAGCAATAGGGTTCCATCTAGCATGCTACCTGGGCAGTACTAATACAGAGAAAAAATGTCACCTACTCTATCACTCACTAATAATATCTCCTTAAATACTTTAGAGGTCCACGGAGGTCTTCCTTCCATCTGTGTACAGACCAGACTGACCTCATTTAATTTAGGGGTTCTCCTGTGATTACAATTTAAACCTGTTTTTCTGCAGCACTACAGCTGATTGTATTATCTCTCCCAGCCAGCACTCTGAAATGGAGCAGCACTCTAGAAATAAACCTTTTTCAGGACAATCTATGGTTTGATTAGCATGGCAGTTCAGGGGCAAAAGGGTGCCAGGAGTACCTCTTTAATAACCCTCTGCAGTAAACACAGATAGCAAAGCAAAGGAGGGAGTAGATTTGTCATTGGTGTTAAGGCTTTCCTCCCTCACATTGAAGGGAGAGGGTGGCAAGTCTATGATGTTACAGGGAATGAATGGAGTTTTGGCTGTATACCCTAAATATTGGCAAGCATACAGGTTCTCTCTGCAAAGCAGCATACTCTGCACCGCCTCTAAGCCCACTTGAATCTTTTTCAGTCTGTCTCCCTCTTGCTATCTGGCTGCTCAATGGAGAGTATGTTTGATTCAAGTTTTACAGTTAAGCCAGAACTTCAGATATCTGCTTGCAGGTCTAAGTGCATACAGGCAAAAGCAAACAAATATACAAAATATTTTTCTTACAGCTGGTCAACAATTTTCAGTTATTTCAATAGCAAGCATCCTTTAAAAGAAAAAAAGAAAAAAATGCTTTTCATTATCACTGTGCCAATTTTCATAACATTTTCAGTTGAATTTTTTTCTAATGTTTTTATTGAAAACATTAAACAAGTATTACCCAAATAGTTATAGAAATGCTTCAACCTGTTCTTTCTCTAAAGGGAAAACAGTAATCATCCTCTGAATTGTGTCAATAATGTTTTTGTTATAAAAATTTTGTGAAACATTTGAAGACTTGATTAAATGCTTTTTTGAGTACTGCCCTTCATAAAGGTCAAAGTCTGTGAGGTAAGATTTCTTTCCTATGTTCCTTTTCCTTCTTACCTGTTCTTTTCCTGATATCTAGGTCTGCTATTTTTCCTACTCTTCCTTATGAATTTTATTCTTCCTAAACCATCAATGGAGTTACTCTTGCAATAGTAGTATTTTACTTAAAGGTCTAGACATTAATTTGACAAATCCTTACTCATATTGGTAGGTCTACTCATATAAGAATATCTGCCTAAGTTGATGACAATTTTTTTGTGACAATAAATTTACACAGGTAAACGAATTCTCATTTTTAACAGTTATAGACAAATTAGGAACAGGCTTGCATTCTATAGTAATAGTGTTTTTCTGTCAAACTGTTTTATTGTCCTTTCAGTCCACAAAACTTTAGTGCCATTTCCCAGGAGAAAGCCTTCAGCAAAGTAGAGACACTTCAGAGCACAGCTAGGTACAGAATACAAGAATTATAAAACTGTCATAAATGTCAGAATGTATTGTAATCAGCAGCACAGTAGCTGTGCCTGGAAACCAGCCATTTATTCTAAGGAGTTCTTTATGGTCTGGTAAATTGCATTAAATTTAAACAAAATTGTAATGACATTTTCTACAAAATAATATTTTAATAATCCAGGACACTGCCAGTTTCTTTTTTCTTTTTTTTTCCTCCTTCCCCTTCTTTTTCTTTCCACCCTTTACTTTATTCGCAGGTTTTTATTTTACCATACATAGCCGGCACACCCTTTTTCTGTTATACATACACACTTACCTGCATACTTCTCTATAATACCATCATTCTAAATTTAATCTCCCAGTTGCCAGTTTTGCACCAGTGTGACTTCACTGACCACAGTGGGGTTTCCACAAGCTTAGATGACTGTACAGAAGATAAGAGTGAAACTCAGCTACTTTACAATTATTTAACTTGAGTTTTCTGTTGTATGAAAACTAAAGCTACTAAAATAAAGCAACCCCCTCTAAAAACAGTAAGGAAGCAAAGACCAAAAAAAAAAAAAAAACAAAACCAGAAGAAAATCAATGTACTGAGAAAAAAAAATGAGATTTCTCAAAGTGAATAATTAAACAGATGCTAAAACAATATAAAGAAATTCTATATTTCTCTATAGAGAAATAAAAGAACACACAGAAGGCAAAATTATTAGAAATAAACATTTCATATTTAACCATTAATCAGTATGTAGTCTAATATACATTATGTGTGCAGCTATAAATAGTTAACCATGTTAACAGAATAATTGCCATTCTGTGACTGTATCGTTCATTTCTCTTTCTGCCTCCCTCTTTTCTTCTGTCTCCCGTGCCCATCCGTCCTTCAGTTCGTTCTCTGTTACATGCCTTAAACTTGCATCCATCTTTTCTGTTGCTTTTGACACTTTCTGTAGTCAAGTAATGGTGAGCACAGGTAATATATTATTTATTTATTGAGCATTGTGCACACTGGGAGGCAAATTAGTATTCTGTCCCTATCACTCACTGCTAGACACTGCACGCAGATGGAACACATTACCACATTAGACCAGTTAAGAGGCTTTAAATTAGATTTGTGACTTGAAAGTTTGAATAAGAAAACTAATAGAACACAAAATGAAGCAGAGGGAAAATTAGATTAATTATCTACAACATTTGGAGTGAACTGTTGCTGATGCACTGTGTTGTAGAAGGCTATTTTTGTACTACAAACATGCCTTAATTTTGCCTACGTTGAGCTACTTGAATGGTTGTGAAAACACACTTATTTACAGTTTTTAATATCCCAGAGTTATTTTTTAAAAATAAAAATGAGCATTTTAAATGTGCTGCATCATTTTCCCCTCAGTTGTTTTGCTTTACTATTCTGATGAGATAGGATGAATTGTAAAAACCACAGGGACTGTAGAAATTAATCATGGAAATACAAATTTGAACCTTAATGCTGAATTAGAAGAAAATTAGGTAAGAATTTTTAATGTAAAGTAGTTAATTTTGTGTCATATTATAACATAAAACAAAATTATGTATTCTGTGAATGCATCAATGCAGCTCTTGAATTGGGAACTGTACACACAATGCAAAAACAGATTTATTTTTTTTTTCCATCCTTCCCATTTTCCCTCTCACCCACATGAAAGACACTCTCACATTCAGTCCGGAAAAAATAGCAAAGAATAACACAGGTAGTAGCCAAATTGCACATTTACAAGTCTGCTTTTTCATCACCTCAGCAAAGGCTGAGCTCCCGTTTCATTTCTAAAACTCTTTCCCAATGATTTAGGCAATTCAGGTAGATTGAGACAATTCACCTACAAATAGGATTGAGTCCAGGGACCCTACATTCTTATGTCACTAGCATTTCTTTTACTTGTTCCTATCTTCTTTATTAAGTGAGACTGCTGATATTTAATAAAAGCAATTTAACTAGGAATATCAAAAAATGTTCTAACAAACCACTGCCAGTCCCAAATGAATTTCACCAGTTTTGCTGTATATTATTCCCTCTTTCATATTTGTATTTTTTTTCTTTACATTAATAGTCTACCTCTATTGCAAACACTTAGTTTTTACTATTTACATATAATTTATTTCTTCTAGGTTATTAGATCATAAAAATATTTTCTAGATTGCTTGAAATTTTAGGAAGAGGGGTTAAATGAATAATATCTAACTCCTATGTTTATGCAAAAAAAATACATATTAAGAAGAACTGTATAACACTGGTGGATTTTTTTAAATGCAGTATCCAGGAACTGGAAGAGAAGTTATGGATGAAGAAACATGAGAGAAAAGATAAACCCTCTTTCTTTGTATATTTATATGTGCAGTTACACTGTATATACCCAGACATACATATGTATGATTGAAAAGTGTTTAAGATGCTTCGTCAGGTGTCCCAAACATATATTTGTTCTTCATTAAATATTTGTTTTACTAAAAATATCCGAATTAAAAGGAGAGCTTCCTGCAGCTTTGTGTTGCTGTATTTTTAAAGAACAAAGACATATTATTTTTTTTAAATAAGTAAGGAAGTAATGTATAAAATATGATAGCTAAGGAACGCAAGCAGTTGATAACGGTAGCTGCTAAACTAAAGGGATCAGTGAAGAAATACAGCTAAAAGAAATAGGTATGAAATATATGTACTTCTGATGTATATACATCAGAATCATATCTAGTGACTTTTATTGATAGTGTTATAACTGATACTAAACAGAGATGCCAAAATTATGTATCATGATGCAGAAAAGGCAAAAGTATTTAATAAATATTTATGTTCTGCATCAGCAGGAAAACTACAACAACAACACACACACACCCTCCCCCCCAAACAAAACAAAAGGATAAGTATCAGATTTTATATTGATAATTTGATTTATTAAAGAGTATTAAAAACATAATGAAGTTAAGCATTTAGTTAAATGCGGAAGCAGAACACTAAAATCTAAGAAGACCCAAGGAATTATCCAGAAATGTCTGAGCTGTTTAAAATAGATGTTTTCAAACAGGAACAATGGAAAACTCACAGAGGATTTGAAAACAGCTGAAATGCTGTACTGGTGTTTTGAAAGGTTATACGAGGGGAAATTAAAGGTTGATATCAATCTCAGACAGTTATCAAAAAGCTGACTTGGATGCAATCAGTAAATAATTAAGAGTCAGTAACATTCAAAATTAATGTCAGCCAATGAGGTTTAGTGGAAAATAAGCCTTGTTATACAAACTGTTTAGTGTTTTTTATGAGATTACAAGCTCGGTTGATAAAGGTCAGTTTACTGAATAAAATATTCAAACTTCTGTAGGGTACTTGGCTTCACATCACACGACTTACTGGTTTTAAAAAAGATCTGTTATAAAAGGAAGGTATCTGTATGTAATGTACATACAATTGTCTCTAGTACTAGGTTGTGATAAGAAACTGTCGATGAGAAATTATTAGTCACTATGGGTGGATGTTCCTGTGATTTCATAAATGAATTTATCTCAGTCCAAGGTTGTTCAATGTCTATATTGTTAGTTTAGAAGAAAATACAAACGAACAGTAAATAAAAATAGTGAAAATACCAAAATTGGTAAACTGGCAATAAATAAATAAAGTGGTAATTCAGCTAAACACATTAAGGTAAGACGTATTGTTTAGTCAAATGAAGTACATTTTAAAACTTTACTTTTTAACATGAAGGGGTGAAAGATTGTGTCAGAATAAGCATCAGATCACACCAGTAGCATTTGAGCTGATCTAACAGTTAGATGCTTATCCAAGTTGCAATCTCCATGGACTTCGTGAAACAGCAGAGGTCTGCTTTCTCCTTTACCTGTGCACTGAAAAGTGAGGTTGGTTTCTTCCCCTGCTGCTTCCAAGAAGTATAATGGAGGAAGAATACATGGTAGAGGGTACAGCTGCCAAGTTTGAGAAATTACCTTTGTACGTCCACGGCATTTGCCACCTACAACCCTGCCTTTCCTGCTCTCACTGGCTGCAGCTAACATGGTCCTCCCAAAGTTTTCACTCTAATCCTTATTTCCAGTTTGTACCCCCCTCTTTCATCCTCATAGATGTCAAAACCTCCATTTTAACTTCACACATAAGAAAACTTGAGTCAGTACTGCTCCCAAAGATAACCGACAGAATTTGATTACCCAGATGCAATTCAGAAATCAAACTTCACCACTGACCATGCAAGGAGAAAAGTAGGACTATTTCTGCACTGCTATATGATATTAATGAAGCTATTAATTGACTAGTTTATTAATGAAGCTATTAGTTTCCGATCAAATATGAGAAAAAACTTTACAGTGAGGGTGGCAGAGCACTGGAACAGGCTGCCCAGGGAGGTTGTGGAGTCCCCTTCTCTGGAGACTTTCAAGACCTGCCTGGATGCAGTCCTGAGTGATGTGCTCTAGGCAATCCTGCTTTAGCAGGGGAGTTGGACTAGGTGACCTCTAGAGGTCCCTTCCAACTCTGAAGATTCTGTGATTCTGTGACTGCTATGACAAGTTCTGGTGCTCAAACTTTAGAAAAGGTGTTGACAATTTTAGAAGGATTTGAAAATAATTACTGCAATTGGGGATGGGAAGGATGGGGAAAATGCAGAGAAGCTGCAAAAGCTCCATGTATTGAATTTCTTCAAGGACATGACTGCATCACAATCTACAAATGCTTAATTGAGAAACTTTGTGGTATTAGGCATAATGAGATGTGGTGGTTTGAAGGAAAGTTAGGTAAATTAGACTAGATATAAAGGTCATTTCAGAGAGATCTTAACAGAACAGCTTCCCTAGGAAAGCAATGACTTCTCTATTGCTCTTAGTTTCAAAATTAAACTATTAAAAAAACCCAAACTATTAAAAAAACCCCAAAAAACTCGAAGAGAAGTTAGCAACACAGTCACTAAGTGTGTTTCTCTGAGCTGTATTACATGAAATAAATCAGATTAACTAATCTTAACAGTCTCCTTGGTATTAAAATCTTAGCAATTTTCTATGTACAGCCTTTGCTCTCTTTCGTATGCCTGGCACTTTTTAGCTAATGGCTAAGAACATTGAGACTGGCCCTTGACAAAGTAGCTACACATCTACAATGCATTTTCTATGGAATTTGGAAACTCAGCTGAAGAAGTTTTCCAGAAATATGCTGCTGAACTGATATGGGTACCTACTTAAGGTGAAGAAGTCTTCCTAGTTGTAATGTCGTGTCTTTAGCCAGGGTTAATGTTTACACGTTTACATCCTGCATATGGCCAGGAGATACACAAACCAGCCATCTTTAACAAATGGCTGCTAGATATGCGCCATATCTCTAACACTCATAGCAAAGCTGACCAGCTGGCCACTCTAGACTTTTGCCCATGCTAATTTCAGAACATAAACTTTCTTGTCTCTGGATTGCACAAGATTGTGTAATTGTTTGGTGTGGTCTTGATGGTCTGTAATGCAACATTTCATCCCAGAATCAGTTCCCAGAGCAAGACACATTCGTTCCTTGAACTTCTGGCTAGATACAGACCAGAGAAACAGGGTGGTTTGGATTATTTTCATTACACAGATGAAACTTCTCTTTTCTTATTTTGCATGATACTGTATACGGTCCGTTTAGGGTTCCTCAAAAATTTAAAAAATTATGCAAAGCAGAGACTATTTGAAAACTCTTATTCAGGGTGCATGGACTCTCACTTACCCTCTGGGATAGGGTTTATGACCTACTCTTTCTGTGTTTTATCCATGGCTCCGCAGTAGTGCTTTCTGTTTCATTAGGGATTGTCAGATGTGCAGGTCCTATTTATTCTCTAATTTAATGTATGTCTTCAGTTAAGCTGCTCCATCTATGTAGTACATCTGCGTGTCATCTTTGAAGTGAGAAAAAAAATAATTTCTGGCATCACACATAGATCTGGTTTGTATAGAAAATTTTGAGGAGAGTATGTAAGCACCTGAGCTTGTAAACACAGAATTTCGATCTGCTTTTCTCCATTTTAAAAATCACAACCCTTTTTTTACTATTATTGATATGCTAGCCTACGCACACTTGAAATACATTTTGTGAAGAGTTTATTTCATACTAAGAGCTCTATCAGAGCCCATGCATACTCTCTTCTATATGCCAGGTTTACCTGTTTCAAGATACAAAAGACCATTGCATCTATTCATATTGCTTCTGCTCATAATACTAATCAGATATTAAATTTATACCTAGATTCTTTAATCTAAGATTACCCATAAGCATGTTTACTTTTTTACCTATATTCTTCAGTTTTTCAGGGAGATACATTACTACAGAAATGAATGTTTAGCTGTCACCAGAACTGAAAAATATGTATCCTGTTCAAGAAAAGAATCACACCTACAATTCTACTGAAAAGAACTGTTAAATAAGTGATACAAGCAATAATACACATAACAATGCGGGAAATCTGCACTAAAAAAGGTAGTTGTTTTTTTTTATTTTTATTGACCATTTTTATCACTTTTTTAAATGTGAAATTACAAAGAAAACTACATAAAACTCAAAGTGCTGTCATGATCATCAAAAACATATTCTGATCTCAGTTTCTTTTGAAGGTAATTATTAGCAAGCATAGAAAAAAAGGAAAAAAAGAGGAGACAAGGAAGAAAGATCACGCCTTGTGAGGCCATGGGTTAAAGGAAGCACCTTATTCTTACATATAATGAAGAGGACTAGAAGACTGCAAGTAACATTATGCCAGGCTTTGGTGTTGACTCAAATTATTGAGACTCCAACTGGACTAAGGGTAATAATAAAGTGAGATGGAAACAGAACAAGTCATGAAAACTAACCTGTATGGTTTGCAAGTGAAACCAAAATAAAGTGGGACACAATCAGAATCAGTGAAAGATGATTTTTAGCTGGGAGGTAAATGAATGGAAAGGATGTTATAGGCTGAAGGGAATGAAATAAATGTCAGTAAAAAAAGTTGATAACTAACATTGTTATAGTTACATAGGTGCTAATGTGTTAATAAGAAAAAGTTATAAAGGTATTATAAATATTTATAATGCTATATTATTGTTATGCAACTTGACAGAGACACTGAAAACTCTTAACCTGAAGTAAGAATGCATGTGTGACCAAGAATGTATTAACACTGCCTTGGATAACGCTTGGAAAAACATCAGTAAGATATCATTTGTTAAAAGAATGCTAATCTACATCTGCAGAAAAACATACCCTGACAGGTCATCCACAGAATAACAGGTTATCTGAGAAAATATGATTCAAATATGTCCAGCTTATCTGAGAGTAGGTGGTCACGTGATGAGCAGGTTATTTAAGAAAATATCCATTGATGTGTTATCCAATTAAAGAAAATAGAAAGCTATTCATTCTGGTCAGGATCACAAAATTTAACCTTGCAGAGAATAAACAAAATTTGAAATAACTGGTTGCATAGATGAGGTTGCTGCTATACTGTGCATGTCAGACTGTAACAATCCTCACCCAGTTATGAAAGCGCCACTTTTCTTCAGAATTAGGTATGAAGAGTTGATCATGCTGGCACCCTGAATTGCATTGCTACTTCTTAAGGGTTGTCTTACTGTGATTGAAGGGAACAAAATCTTAGTGTCTGACCTGAAGTTCTGTTGGCTGTGCTTGATTTGTCTGCTTACCCACCCTTGAGACTGTCTGCTAAACTGGGTGCAAAATTTACTGGAGAATTAAACCTAACCAGCTTGCAATTGAGTTGCAAAAAAAGCCAGAACTATTTGCTAATTTTTAGCACCAATTCAGATGGAAAAAGAAAAGAAAAGAGGAAGGGGGGGGGAAGGGAAGAAACAAACAAAATCTTAAAATACTAAAAAATGCTAATAGTTCAAGAACAAGAAGTTCAAATTTTTCAGGTGCAAGTCACAAATAAATCATTCTGCAGTTACTTTCCTCTGGGACTATCTAATTTGCTCTTGATAAAGTCGTTTCACCTGACACACATATTTTAGATGTGAGTGAGTGAAAAACAGAATGAGTTAATAACCTGATGATTAAGCACTTTCACAGACTGGGAAGAAGCATACAGCATCCATGTTACACTTTTCTGAACACAGAGTAATGTAAATCAAAGGACCCTATTTAAGAAAGAAGTTAAGCTGCAGTCCAGTCTGTGTTTCAGATTAGATAAAAAGGAGGTTTGTAGTTCTGTCCTCTCAGGAGCATAAATGAATTAATGAGCTAGAGAGTAAAAAAGAGGACCTTCTATCTCCGTTCTGGTTTTTTTTTTGGTCTGTCCTCTAATGACTTTTATTCTTTGTTTATAAATTCAGTTATTGGATTTGTTTTCTGTTTTATTTTGTTCTGATTCAGTTGCTTAATAAAACTTGGGGTTTTTTTTTTAATTATCCAAAAGGCATAAGACTTAACGTGTAGGCCTGTCAAATTTCCCAGTACTTTGCTAATCCAGCTGAGCTCCTAAGCGTGTATATATACATATACACACACACATGCGCATATATATACATATCAGAGGCCTGGGAAAGCTTGTAGGTAACTGCAAATTCATGATTAAAGAGCAGCCATACTATGGTTCAGATTATTTTAATTCCTTGTTTATTCCCATTCCCAAAGATACACCCAACAGCTCCTTTTCTCTTCTTCCAAATGAGCAGCAAACAGTGAGAAAGCCCTAGGAAGAACTTATGAGTGTACATTGCAGAAGAACCTTTTGCCTTTCAAGTATAATGATTCAAACCACAAACACAAAAGGCAGACAGGAAGGCCTAAAATTGACAATAATGATGAAAGGGAGGACCTCTTTAATAGAAAATGTGGTATAATATGGTGGGGAAGAAAAAGGCTATCGCTAGTATTTAGATATTGAATATGTAAACAGAGACATTTGGAGACATAAAGCCAGAGAACTGACAGTCATGGAACTGTAAATATTGAGAACAACCAGGAGGATCAGAAAGAAACAGTGAGATTAAGCTGTTCGTTAAAGATAGGATAACAGTATACAAAATACCGTTTAGAAGAGTACAAGAAAAGGGGCGTTTTTAGAGTGGTGCAAAGAGCGTTAAGGAAAAGAATAAAACTGTGCTTTATGAAAACTGGAAGAGGTCCTCAGTTCTATAGTTGTGTCAAATGTGTAATAGGGCAGCTCTTATTGCTTAAATCACTTAAAACAAGACTGAATATTTTGAAATAATATTGTACCAGGAGGAGGATGAACTAGTAGACCTTACCCTTTTAAAATCTCTCTATCACTTCTGCACTCTATCCTAATCCATTTAATTAGTTATGAAATCATTAATCAATAGGCTCTTTTCTGTCAGCTCAAAAATGGGAACTTCTGAAACAGTTATTACAAAAATGCTATATATATAGCATTCATAAATTTTTTATTTCTGTTTTAATAGATGGTACTACACTCTTTTCTTAAGTCTTTCCCCAGATTTGTGTTCTGAACTAAAAAAGTTCTTGATATTCTTTGGGGAATAACATCAGGTCAGTATTACAACTATGAGAGTCTCTATTGGATTGTTTGTGGATTGTGGCCCTTGGCATTGTTTTTTTTTTGTTTTTTGGTTTGTTTTTTTTTTAATGAAGAAAAATATTAATTTTGAAATAAGGATCAGAGATTCTGCTCTTCCTAAGACAACCAGCTACAGCTGGTTACTGTAGGTAACCTCATGCTTGCTTTCCTTTAAGAAAGACTGGCACTAGAAAGGATATGATAGGATATATTCAGATGGCTGAACTTGTCTGTAAATTACAATACAAGAAATGACAAAATGTCTTTGAGAACATGAAGCAGCAGTGCATGTAGAGGGGTTAATTTTATACAGGAATCATTTGCATTGCAAACACTGTTTTGAGGCAAGAAAAAGAAAGATTGTTAAAGATGTGGTATAGACAGAAGGATATATACCCGTGTTACTGATAGAACTGATGCTATGAAGAGAAAAAAATTGTGCAAGTGATTTATTTAATATTATTGGTCTTTGAGAGGGATATCTGAATTCCAAAGAAACCAATATTGTCTGACATATTATAAACAGCCAACTTTAATGGTAATGCACGGTTAGTCCTGTGCAATCTTGATTTTAAGCTTCACATTTTGTGCTTTTGCATAACAATAGGTTCAAAATTAGCATTTCAAAATTTTTAAGAGCAATCATTTCCAGCAATGACAATGACAACCCCTCAAAGTAACCATTTTATGCCACTGACCTAATCATGAAAATAGTTTAGCAGAATACATTTAAAGAGCTAGTCTATATGATCTTGATTTAATAAATACTGATACTTATGCCTAAACCTATTCTTATTTTTATATGTTTATATGTTTATATGTTTTATATGTATATAAAAACAACAAATGTTTTTATACCTGTGGTATGAATTGTTATTGCATAACAAATTTTTTTTTAAATTATCTTTTTTACCCTTCATTTTAATCAGAATGTTTTATTGTCACAGATACCAAGCAGCATTAAGAAATGTATTAAAAGGAGAAAGGAGAATCTTAAGGCATTAGTTGTTTGTTGTTGGTTTGTTTTTTTTTTCATTTTGAGAGTGGATGCCAAATCTGCTGTTTACACTCCAAGAAGGGCCTTAGCCTGTTCTAAAAGTTATTAATGACTGTTGTTGTGGTCAAAGATCTTTTGATGTGTCCTGCTTTAAGGATTTGATGTTCACCTGCTAAATTAAAGAGGATTTGAAACCTGAGGTTTGGGTTGGGAAATTGTGAAGATATTGCCAAGTGATATGTTAATCAGTTTTACAGTTATTGTTCATATAAGAAAGTTTTTGTGGAGTTCTTCAGATAAAGAGAAAACTTTCTGAAATACTCCTGAGAAATGACAAATTCCTGTGCAATATTGATAAGAATGGGTATAAGAGAAAAGGTTGCACATTTGTTCATAGCACTCACTGTCTTTGCACTGCTTTGACTGACACTGACGTCAACTCAGCAACAGTGTGTTTTCCTGTAGAAGAGACTCTCCCTTTTCAGCAGACTTTGCCAATAAAGTCAAACATTAGAAGCTTTGAATCAGGGACAGAGTCAGGATTAAAATCTTGGTTCTTCAGCTACAAAGAAAATACTGCATAACAGTTTCAAATTGGCTTTCTTATAAAACGGCAACGTTAGAATTATCGTGGGCCATCAGCTGTGTAAATCAGACTTTCTAGAGTCAAAATGTCAGTTTACTCTCCATGAATCAATTTTAATCCTGAAATAAGTAGGCACCTTTCCAGATGAATTTACTGAGAGTGGCAGCCCTGGTCTATGATTAGGCACATTGGTCTACATTCATTGCAACAAATATAACTGAGATGCCTAAAACAGGTTGCCGTGCAACTCAAATGCTAATAGCGAGAGAGATGGGACCCTTCAACAGGCATTTTGTGAGGGTGCCTGCACACTCACCCTTGGCAGATAGCCTGGATAACATATAAATGAGAATGTGAGTGCACATGGTGTGTATGGAGATTGAACACAGGCAAAACTGCCCGGAGGGTGTTTGCACTAAAAATGGTCACGATGGGGTGCTGGGAAGAGCCTGCACCCAGCAGTGGGATGTCAGCATGGGGCCAGCACCCAGGGACACCTCACTGCTGGGTGCAGGGGACCTTGTGGGGGGCTTCATCACACAGAGCTGGAGGGCTCACATCTCCCACAGGGTGTGTGCAAGTGGGGAACCTGCAGCGCTGGAGAGGGCTGACAGTGACCTAGGGGCAGGGGAACTGTTGGGGGATCTTAACATTTTCCAAGGTTTAGTAATGGAAGGGTATTTAGAAACTTGCAGGTGCTTATTAACATTTTGTAAGTGTCTAGCATTGTGGTTTAACTGTTGTTTTACTGATATTGATCCTGAATGTATAGCTCACTGATTGCTGGTTAATTACGTGTCGTTAATAAATCACTAAACTGCTTTGATCCTAATTTAGTTTAAACAATTTGAACTGAGCAGCTTTTCCCTGCAACACAATTCAGTGCATCTAAAACTTGAATTATCTCCTGGAGTTGTTGGAATTCCTCTCCATTAGCAGTAGTGTTTGACTGTTCTAACTTAGGAGCCTTAAAAAAAAGATTGAACTATACATGAGCTATTGCAACCAGCAGCAGAATCTGAATAGGTATCAGCATTGCAGAGAATAAAGTTGCAAGTCTTCATCCACATAGTAAAGAAATTATCACAACTAGAACAGCAATCCCCGGAGCAGGGTCACCTAAATGAGGGAAACTGTGCTTTTTTAAGTCTTGTTCTGGTGCAGCGTACTGTTTCCCGACAGTAAAAGATGGTTGCTAAAAGCTCTCAAGCTTTATTGGAGTTGCTAAGCGATGATCAGAAAAAATGCTACAGCGTTATGCCAATGCTGTTTAAGTGTTTGGGTTTGTTGGTTTGGGGTTTTTTTTTCTGTTTTTTCTTTTTTCCCCCCAGGGTGAAGAGGCCTGCATGATCATGTAGGAGACGTGCTAACTGATGGACTTTTTATGGCAAAACAAGGACTACAGACAAGTGTCAAAACATCATAAAAGTGCTTCTATTTTACATAGATCAAAAAAAAAGAAACAGAAGAATTAGGTGGGGCATTCTCTAAAGGCACACAATAAACAAATAATTTCAATTATCTCATACAAATTAAGTAGGTCTGGTCTCAGTTAGGGCATGTAGCCAGGGAGAAAAGAGGTGCAAGGGCCCTACACAGAGAAAAGGGTTTGTTAATTATGAAGTCTGGCAAAGAATCTTTTCTTTTAGATCATGGCAAGCAAATAGCTTTTAGAGTTTCCCCTACTGATTTTTATTTTACACTTTCATGGTGCTACGCAGCCATTTGGACGAAATTAGGCTAAAAAACTATTTTGTGCAGCGGTCTCTCTTCTTCCTTTTGTCTGGCTATCAACATCTCCTGCATAAAAACAACGGGCGTGTTGCCCCAAGCTCTACCTGCTGTGTGCACAGCCAGCCCTCCTCCCCCTCCGCTGTCACTCCCGCTGAGGCTAACAGCAACCGTGTGTCATCCCAGCTCCTCTTAAACTCGTTGATCCTTCTGAGAAGATCCGCTTGTCTCTGCAAATCTGCTCGCTGATTGTCTCCCACCGTAACTAACTGACAACACAATACATTTTCTTACCTGTTCCTTCTTAATATTCATGTACACTGCATATACAATACGCACTAAGTGCAACGGGTGGCATAGCAGATGGATAGAACAGAAAGTGTATACATTACAGGGGGAAAAAATCATGGGGTTTTTTGTCCTTTTTTTTTTCTGTACCCTTCTAAATAAGCAATACACTTTTTCCATTTTGTTTCCGTTCAAAGCCCCTTGGTACCTAAACAAGACAGCACAGTTTTAGACATAGATTTCTTTGTATTTATTAAATTTTAAATAAGAACTGTAGCTTTTTATTGCTCACATTTTTCAATAACTATTACATTTCAAGTCTGCCAGAAAGACTCACTTCTGTCTGCCAATCAGTGTCAACAGCCAATCTCATCAATGTAACTGGACATTTATTTCAGAAAATTAACTTAGGTTGTGGTAAACATTATTGATTATGACAAGTGATAGTGTATGATTACTAACTGGGTACTTCAAACATATGGAAAATCTCATTTCTGATTTCTTTACAATGTGATTATCCAGGAGAGCAAGTCATAGTAGAACATGGTGTAGCATATAATAGGCATTGAAATATAAAATAATAATTGCTGCTCTAGTGGTACCTCGATATGTAATTACACAATACATATTTTAAGAAGTCTCAGATTGCATATCCCCATGGCAGGCAGCTACTTCCATTGGGAGCATTTTGTAAATGGAGGAAATTAACGGGCTAAAAGCCAAATTATGACAGAAACTGACAAAAGCAAGGGGAAAATCAGTGTGAAGGATAATACTCCAGGCTTGACTTGTTCCATTATACTTAGCCATTACAGGGAGGCTCTCGGGTCACTG
Source organism: Rissa tridactyla (assembly GCF_028500815.1). NCBI lineage: Eukaryota > Metazoa > Chordata > Aves > Charadriiformes > Laridae > Rissa > Rissa tridactyla. Next base: position 38,314,219 of record NC_071466.1, on the reverse strand, counting down.
AATGATTTGTTCTGCAATACCTATAACTGTGCACAATAGGCTAAGTGAAAGGCAGTATCCATCATAACTTTGAATTGCCTTGCTTTTGTCAGTTTGTGCTGTGCCTTTAACATTATTTAAGTATACTATGGGGAGTATTATTATTAAAGCCAGATTGGTATTGAATTACTCAACCTCCCTGAAGACCTAAAAGAACAAAAAATGCCAGGTGTGTAGTACCTATGCTTATTATCTGAAACTGAGTGCCTAATCCTGCACTTAATTTTGCTGTGTCAATTAATTTGTTTCACAGACATCAACTGTAATATTAAACGAAAGAACCTGGTCAAAGAGTATGGTATGAGGAAAATATTGAGCAGCAAAGCGTGTTTTTTTTGTGAATGATTTCATCCCTGTTCCTCTTTTGCTATAATTCAAATAATTATTAATCAGGTAAAATTGTTTTGTGGTTCAGGACTTTGACGAATGATGATGCAAGGACTGGTGCATGAATGTACACTATGAAAGTGTCATCTTTAGGGTGTGGGGGATGACCCTGTGACTTCAACAGCAAAAATGCAAAAAAATCTTGAACTAATATGGAGTCAGAAACTCTAAAAATGAGTGCCCAAATCCATCAGAGATACTGAATGTTGGAGCACTTTTCTGACAGTGGTTTCACAGTGGGTTTCATAGATGCATGGAGAATGCTTCCAAATGCCATTTCAGGAAAGCTGGGGACTTAAGATGAGGCGTAAACACCATAAAAAAAGAGTAGATATGAACATGGTGCTGCTGTCTCACAGCTGAGTGTTATAACCACTGAACTATATGGCACATACAAGCTATCTCACTTCCATTGGCTCTAGACCATTCCAATTCAGGGAAGAATTTGGATTTAAAATCCTGCTGGTGATAAGGCTTTACGTAGGACATTATTGAGACTCAAGATGTTGTACAAATGCCAGCAGGCAGGGCTAGATATCCAGCTTAGTAGGAATTTTGAGGAGCTAATTGATATTTTAATATGCACAGAATAACAGAATGGTGAGGTTGGAAAGGACCTCTGGAGGTCATCTGGTCCAGCCCCTCTGCTCAAGCCGAGCCACCTACAACAGGTTGCCCAGTTCCATGTCCAGACAGTTTCTGAGTATCTCTAGAGATGGAAACTCCACAAACTCTCTGGGCAACCTGTGACAGTGATTGGTCACCCTCACAGTAAAGAAGTGTTTCCTATTTTCAGGAGGAACCTCCTGTGCTTCAGTTTGTGCCCGTTGCTTCTTGTCCTGTTACTGGCATCAATGAAGAGGGCCTTGCTTCATCTTCTTGCCACCATCCTGTGTCCGTAATTTGGGGTTAATCCTCCCAAGGTGCAGGATTTGCCATTTTCTTTCAGTGAACTGCATGAGATTTCTGTTGGCTTTCCATATTAAATGAAAGCAGTTATAACTCAGTTCGTCATACTTAATTTTGGGATGCTAACTAACTTCAGGCAACTTAGATAAAAGTTTAGGTTAGAAGGAAATAACCACAGTTCCCTACATAATCAATGTCAGTACCTACTTGTTTCCAGCATGTATAGAGAAAGTTTACCATGATCTGAACATGTTGACATATAAACATACTTTATAGGTTTCTAAACCAGGGACAGTTTAGGAGATGCTTTATGTGCAGCTTGGATTTTCATTATTCCAGAGTGCAGCAGTGTTCAGAAGGCAGAATAAAATAAGTCAGAGAAGTCAATGTTGTATCCATGTCTTTCTTCTGAGTTCCATTTGCTGTACTTGTGCGTCAATATCCCAGTATCTCTGGTAAGGGTCAGTCTGGACCCCCAAACCTTGTTGGATTTAGTCCTGAGCCCTTGTGTTAATAAATAAGTAAGTAAATAAATAATTGTTATATTTGGCAAATTTGAGTCTGGTACTAAGCCTCACCAGCTTAAAAACTTATTTCACACTGGTTTACGTAGGACAATTGTCCTGGGTACAGAAAATGGAACAAATGAACAAGGGAAAAAACAATTGTGTATTTTTACTTTGTTTTCCCCTAAGGGGGAGTATAGTTTCCAAACTAGATATTGCAGGAACTGTTGCTAGGAACAAATTAGTAATTGTAGCCTTGTTCTTCAGTTCAATTCATTATCTGGAAAAGTGTGTAAGCCACACAAGAAAAACGCATAAGTAGTTAATGCAACAGTGCTGGAGTCAAGTAACAGCGATGACTGCTGAGAATTAACAGAACAGTGTGATAAAATGTTTTGGGATTAATAAAACAAAACATGGCTATTCGATAGGATTGAGAAGAGTAGGAAAGGGTTTGGTAGGTGGAGAGGATTAGCTCGCAAAGAACGTGCCTACCTGATGCATTTCAGCACTGCAATGTGGCAGAGGTGCCAGAAGCGCTACGGATACGAGGTATGGCACACTTCCGGGCTAATATACCTGTTCCTCCATTATTCTGCACCAATATGGTTCTCTCTACGTGACACTGTATTGTCTCATGTAAACATATCTTTACATTTAACAAACAAGATACTAGAAAAGAGGCTGTGGGAGAAAATGCTTCATCAATAGGAAAGCAGCTTCAGTGTCCTGCTATGTTTTCTTTTCACAGAAGTCAACAGCACGTTTCCTGCTGACTTTGGTGGTGCACAATCAGATTGCTGGTGTGCAGGTGATTCATAGAAAAAGTACCAATATTAGCAAAATATGTGGCTACATGCATTATAAAGGTTGTTTCATCCATCAAAGTCAATTTTGGTTGATAAACTAAATAAAGCTGAAAAGCCTGCAAAAGTAGAACCCCTACAAGTAAATATGCGAAGAGTAAATTAGTTACTTGTCATTCCAGTTTCTGTGACCACTTATTATATACGTAAGTCCTCCTTCAACAATTGCTTTCTTATAACTGCACCTAGGGAACACGCATGAAAAAAATATAAAATACAAGCTTGTAGCAGTGAAAATGCAGTTTATTTCTTTGCTGAAGTATGGAAGTGTAGATAGCTTGTTTTGATACCACAAAATCAATTCAGCTCTTTTGCTGTGAAAAACTACCAGTTTTTGCTTAGCAAGTACTTGTGAATTTGATTTATTGTGAAATTTTTCTATTTCACAGCAAAATAGCTTTTCTTTTTCTTTTTCTTTTTTTTTTTTTTTTTTAATATGAAGTGGCAAGTTTCCAAGTCTACAAACTGCCTTTCATTTTTATGGAAACTAAGAAAACACTTGAAGTGAAATAGATCTATTTATCCTTTTTTACACAGATTTCACTCAGATACCTTCATTGCCTCCTTTCAAGTTTGTTGTTTTGGTTTTTTTCCTTCTTAATTTCTAATGAGATTTTCCTCACTTTTGTCTTATGCGAACTTTTGGAAATGTAAACTGTCTTTTAAATTTAATTCCTTTACTTTTTTCCTTATTATTTTTATATTTCTTACAAATGTATTAATGGCTGGTTTACACTCTATGCAGTCAGTCATTAAAAAGATCCATGAATCGCACAATAGGGATAAGGGAAGGCATAAACAATTCTGTCTATAAAGAATTATAATTCATAGACAAGCGTCATACCCCCATGTAACTTTAATGACAGGAGATATGCCCAGGGACAATACATGAAAAGACTAGCAATTTGGGTGTTGATAACATAATATTTGATACCTGTGGTTAATCTAAAATACTATAATAATCTTGAAATTAATGGACTGACTTCAATTTAGGCAATGTTGGCTAGTTTATTAACTGTAATATATTAGCAATATATTGCCAGAATTGACTTAGTTGGCACAATAATTGGTAAAACTGCAAAAACTGAGAAGGAGTACCCCCAGAAACATAACTGAGACTCAAGAAATAATGGCTTAATTTTAATGGAATACAGCATACGAGACAGTAAACAATTCACATATAAAGCATAAAAATACACATATCTGTTCATATTAGGTATAGTATAACTTTTGACACTGTTATTGTTCTTAAATCAGTATAAACCTGTTTGGGAACAAGACAGATATTAACTTAAGAAAAAAAAAAAGGTTTGTTTCCAAATATATTTTTTTTTTAATAAGGTGTTTGCATGTTAAGTTTATCTTATCATCAGTTTTACACTACCAACATTTTTCATTGTCAGTTTTGGACATTTTAATTATTCACTGGGTGTCTTACAAACATTGATCAGCTATTATCAAGTCATAATACATGTCTACATTTGTGTTTTTATAGTTTTGCAAAAGTCTTGCAAGTATAACTTTCAGGTTATGCAGTTTTCATGAGCTGGTTTCAGAAAAATGTCTAAAATATCTGCATAGCTCCTCCTGGTTAAATATTTATATGGTGATTTATAACAAATAGTCATCTAAAATCCTGTGATATTAACTGATGGTAAAAGAAAATTGTATTTTTAACTATGTATAAATTCTAAGCACAAATGTATTTATTATCAGTTGTACGTGTAAGGTAATATTCATTATTATTTTCTGAGTTAACTCTAACTATCCTGTAACAAAATGTGACTTCCAGTGCAACTAAAATCCATATGCTTTGGTATGAAAGCTAAGAAAAAAAATAAAAGAAAAAAATTCTGATCTGGCTTTACAATTATTTTTTTCAGGGAAGAAACAAGTCACAATATATTTTTTTTTTTTTTGTATTATTAATTTTATGCTGTTCTAGAAGCTACGTTACAAGGATATGTATACCTTGGTGAACTACCTTCGCGGGATTTTCCAGATCTTGTAGCCCACCTCTATGTTCTGTTCATAAAATATTGTTGTTGTTGTTTGTGGTTTTGTTTTTTTTTATAATTAATAAGCAGCACTCTTACTAGCATTTAAGTTTCAAGTGATTTTTGTTCCTGTTTACTGAAAGCAGGCAAAACAAGTAGAACATTACATGCATATTGTTTACTGTCCTCTTTCTATGCATTAGTTTCTATTTTCAATAAGAGTAAACAAAGGTGCAGGGAGTAGCAGAGGATGCAGGGTGATGTGGAAAAGAGAGATCTCAAAAACCACAGGACAGCAGGGTGTCCAGCCCAAGTCTATGCACCCAGATAAGGAAGTACCTTATGGGTAATTATGGGAAGTGGATTCTCTTGGGGGTTCACTTGTGGGTTTCCCATACAGGAACAGCACTATGGGGAAAGGGCTGCTATCTTTTTCTCCCAGCAAGGGAAGGTGCAATGCTGGACCTCACAGTTACAAACAGGAGAGGTCTGAGAGGTAAAGGCCAGGGGCAGCTTTGGCTGCAGTGATCATGAGATGGTGGAGTTCAGGATCCTGAAAGGAAGAAACCAGGCAAAAAGCAGGATCACAACCCTGGACTTCAGGAGAGCAAACTTTGATCTTCTCAGGGACCTTCTCAGAAGAATCCCATGGGAGACTACCCTGGAGAGAAGAGCTGTTCAGAAGAGCTGAAAACAAAGGCAACAGGAGACCTGCATGGATGAACACGGAGCTCTTGAATAAACTCAGACATAAAAAGGAAGCCTACAAGAGGTGGAAGTAAAACCAGTTGATCTGGAAGCAATATAGAGACACCATCTAAGCAATGTAAGAAAGAAATTAGGAAAGTGAAAGCCCACCTAGAAATTGGTAAGAGACGTGAAAGGCAACAAGAAGGGCTTCTACAATTACATCAATAGCAAAAGGAAGACAAGGGAAAATGTGACTCCATTGCTGAATGGGGCAAGAGTCCTGGTGACAATAAATAAACAAAAAGGGCCAAAGTACTCCCAAAGTACTCAGTGCCTTTTTTGCCTCAGCCTTTACTATTAAGACCAGCCTTTGGGAATACCATGCCCCCAGAACTGGTAGAAAAGTGTAGCACAAGAGCTTTACCCACGGAGGAGAAGGATCCAGTTAGGGTAAAATTTTTTTCCAGCTTCAGGCAACCTGTGATTCTGTGATTCTGACAAATATATACCTTCCTTTTTTTCATTATGTACTGTTAAAATGCCAATAAATAATTTTGTTGTTGCTATACTATGCTGAGGGAGAAGAAAAAACTCTGTTTCCTAAAGCCTCTAACAGTTTCAGCCACCAGTTTCTATCCCAGACATGTCAACGCATACATATATGCACAGAGATTTCTTTTCTCATTAAGTTTTTAAAAGTTACTGGCTTTGTTGAATTACAGCATCCATTTATAAATGATGTATAGAAGGAAATAACTTTTCCTATGTATGGTGCACACTGAGAATGCAGTGCTTTGCACTTATTTGTGATGCGCTATTTGCTGTAATTTTAGGTGAATTAAGAGATATCCATCAACAGGTCTTGCCAGCCCAAAAGTTATAAAACAATTATTATTACTATTTTTAACTTTTAGGAAGTAGATTACCTTTTATTGGTTAAGCTGATATTTTTTCTTCCTTTGCTATGATCACTAGGTAGTCTTTAGTTGGGTTTTTCTGTTTGTTTGTTTTGTTTGTGGATTTTTTTATTTGTTTGTTTGGTTTTTTAAACTAACTAAAACTTCAACAAAGGTAAAGACTGACCAGTGAGACAATTATAGTAATGACTAAATCTTGACAGGATTCAAAACTGGGGTGGTTTTACTATCTGATTGTCAGGCCAAACTTCTTAAAGTACAGAAGAAAGGGTAATACAAATAAAACACAGGGGAGACAAGGAAAGTTTTCATTTTTACTGCATTCAGTCAAATCAACCGTGATCCTATAAGAATTCAGTTTTCCTTTTCTGATTGAAGATGTTAATCTGTGAGTTAATAGCTACCAACTTCTAAGTCATTCAGATGCAAATCAGGTGTAATTCATCCCACCTAAACATGAAATCCACAGTGAAGATATCTTTGCCGATCCCCTTTATCACAAATGGAGGATAATTTCTTTAAATCTTGAGTCATCTCATTGATTTTAGGATGTCTAATTTTGGATGAAATTAATTTCACCCTAAAAGTGCCTACTAAGTTATTTTAACTACTACTGTTAACTGCCTTTGTTAACTAAAAATTTAGTGACCATAACTTACTGGTGTATAGAAGAACTGCAATAGAAACATTGAGAGTTAAAAAGTTGTATTCCAATCCCACTTTCAGTCAGATTCATCTTGCCCATTCAGCCAAAAATGAAAGTACGGTACTAATGTGTTGGAGCTGAATCTAGAAATAGAGATGGTCCTGTGTGCCCCAAAGTACATGTTGCAGTTTCTAAACCACTTTTTAAGTGTGGGTATGTTTTTCCAGGGAACTTAGAGAGGAACAAGACTTAAGTGTTTTTTCTCCAGTCAATAAAGTTTATTGTTTAACCCTGGGATTTTCTTGCTTAGATTCTCAATTTTAGATTGTTTCAAGCAAGAAGTGATGCACTCTTTGATGCTTAGTTTTACCTGCCACATTCTGAGGGAAAGGGAAGATCCTCACAAAAGGTTCTGAGCTCAGCTGCAGAACTGACTTTTCTCTGAGTGACTATTATTTTATCTAAAGTATAGTTAAAGTCTGAGCAGTGCAAGTGATGTCATTTTGTGTACAAAACCTCTAAGAAACCTACTTGAGAACTACAAAGGAAAATACAGCATAGATCAAACTGCAAAGTATAATTGATAGACCAAATCAGGATGCCTTCCTGGATTTCTGTGCTCTTTTTTTTTTTTTTTGAGGGGGGGAACCCTCAAGATTTAGATACAATATAGAATGTCTTAAAACTGAGATAGACATACATACGGAATTTATAGCATGCCTGAAAAAAAGGCACATGTAAATTTCAAGACAGAAAGGTGCACACCAGCTGACAGAAAGTAAACCACGTGGTCCTGATACAATGGAATTTCATAAGTTTTTCCTCATTATGTTCAGTAAGAGCAAGCCAATGCTTTGAGAATGGCTGAGGCTGGATTAAAAAGAGGTGAAACATTGAAGGAATACAAACAATCCTTTTAATTGCAGAGAAGCATCAAGCCAGGCTATCTGTGCCTTCAGGAGAAAGAAATAAATTGTTTTAAAAGTTGATCCAAACTCTCTTCTTTGTTGGCAACTTTGCAACAGTAGTAGTTCATGACCTTGTGACCAGAAGGGTTAACTGTTTTCATCCCTCCACTGTTGGTCTCTCTGTACGACAGCCTGTTCACTTGTGATTTGTTCAGTGTGACTGTGTGAGCGCTCAGTGCTTTGATGCACCATGCTGCTATAACAAAACACGTTGACACTGGCTGAACTCCAGATGGCATGTTCATTTCAACTGGCATTGCTGCTCTTTAAAGGCTTTGGAAACATTGCTTTAACCTTATATTTCGTATCCCCTTTCTGAGCCCTGTACTGATGTGTGCCTCCATTTAATACATCCTCTGTTTAAGGCTGCCTTCATTCTACATTAATTTGTTAGCTTGTTTCATCAGTATTACAAATCTTATGAAGAGCAGCTTTCTAATGAAATATTTTCTATTTGGTGTGGGGTGTTGCTTTCAAAAGTCACTGTAAGCTAGTGATATCCAGTATTTGGTATAAATGGCAAGGTTTCTGTAGCAGGGGGGCTGCAGGTGTAGCCTCTGTGAGAAGAGGCCAGCAGCTCCCCTGTGCTGGACACAACCAGTTCCAGATGGGTCCAGCCAGCTCTGCAACGGACCCACCAGTGACCGTGGCTGAGCCCATCAGCAAAGCTGGTGGTGTCTCACGGAAAGCATGGTTAAGAAAGGGCAAAACCCTGAGAAATAAAAAGGAACAAAAAGGAGGCGCTCCATCATAGAACAGGTAACATCCCCAAAGAGCCGGTGGCCTATGGGTAACCCACACCAGAGCAGGTACTTCCCTGGAAGGACTGCAGCCCGATGGAGGTCCCACACCACAGCACAGTAAGTAAGAAGGAAGGCACAGCAGAAGAAAAGAGAAATAACTGAGGACAAGGAGTGGCAGAAAGAAACCACTATTCCCTGATCTCAACGTCCTGTACTGCTGGTCACCTCACCCAAGGGACTCACACAGCCTGTGCAATAACACGGAGAGTGGACCATAGGAAGGGAGAGGTGCCAGGAGTGAAACTGAGCCTGAGAAAGGGAGGACGAAAGCTGTTTCTTCTTTAGCTTTTAATGCCTGAATTAGTTGTTGTTGTTTGCTTTTTTGTTTTTTTTTTGTTGGTTTGTTGTTTTGTTTGCTTTTTTTTTTAAATTAATTGGCAATAAATTAAAGTAAATTCCCCAAGTTAGGAGCGCTTTACCTGATGATATATCCAAATCATAATGTGCGTGACAAAGTGCTCTAGAACTTGTTTTTCTTTCTTCTTATGTGCATCAAAACTTGCCAGACATGTAGAGGACCCCACAATGGACTCTCAGGAAAAAGAGAAAACGAACGTTCTCTTCCAGTATCATGGTTACTGTTGTTAGTGGTATTATCACCCATATCAGAGTAAGTATTCTGAGTGGGAGAAGTCTGTAAAGAAACATTAGTTATCTTATTGGGTAAACCCTGTGGTGATGTGTTGTTTGTTTTTGTTTTGTTTTTTTTTTTCCCCTCACTGAATAAAATAACAAAAAGCTCACAATTTTGGGGGGAAAAAAGTCAGAAATTAAATTAATTTTTTGCATTTGAGGCAATTAAACTTACTTGGTAAATATTTCAAGAGTCAATCTGCTGTTTCTACCTCTGATACTCTTGGAAAACTGAAAGTATATCAGTGTAATATGTGAGGAATCAAATCTAACTCCATTTTCTTTGTTCTTGAGCAAGACTGAAAAATCTGTGGATACTGATTAAAGGGTGCACCATTTACACAACACTTCCCTTTGCTTCTGAGGCAGCTTTTCGCTGTCTACATGGGCATTGCTATTTGCGATCTAAGGCCAATATAGATGCCCTAGAGTATGCAACACATCAGTATGGCCGAAGATGATAAGGGACCTTCCACATGTGGGAGGACAACAGTATTCGGAGACAGCAGCTGGCATCCACGCAGCTAAAATAGACACCTGTGTTCAGGCAACTGAATCTTAGCCTGATGTCTCCTCTGTATGTAAATGACATACTAGCCTGGGGAAAGGAGCTTAACCAGCACAGTATTGTAATACTAATGTGCCACAATATAATGACAAGTGATCTCCTAATCACCACTGCATAGGAAATAGTTCTCTGCCCACTGAGAGGGACTGAAACAAGAAACAACAAAATTGTGACAACAAAAAATAATATCTTGCCAGAGAATTACATAAAAAGTCAAAAATATTTAACTGTAAAAAACCCCAAAAGTACAAATAAAAACCTGTGTCTGAATCTTGAAAATCTTGAAACATTCTAGTTTTGCAGGTTTTAAAATCTTTTTTATCTTTTACCTCTTCTATCTGAAAGACAGAATTAAAAAAAAAACAAAAACACCATTTTAAAGGTCATAATGAGATGGGACAATTTTGAACCTGAAGAGACATATCATTTTTCACCGCTCCTAAGTCCAGTAATGAGTGGTATCCTTTTAGAATCATAGATCAACATTAACATTTTCATTTGAAATATGGATTAATTTCCGAAGTGAAGCACTGATGTTGTGATCAGCCTGAAGTTTGTTTCACATATTTGAGCAATCTTATAGAACATGATAAAAACAATACAAAGATAATAAAAATTAGTAAAATAATAAAATATGATAAGATTAAACAAGGAGATATGCTCACCTAATGTGCTCTTCAGTTCATGGGATTGAACTATAGCCAGTCTGAAGAAGATCTCCTGAAATGGATACAGTGTGGATGCTGGGGCCCAACACCAAATGCTTGCAATGTACAGAGAGCCAAACGTAATTGAGCCAAAATAATTGCTGATGTAGCTGTAACCACAGGCAATGTGAGCTGTTTCTCTCTGTGTCCTTTTTGGTTAGGTGCATTCCTCTCTGGGTTGAATGAAGAGTAAAATACCAAGGTAGTTATGAAGAGGCAGCCTCAAATTTCAGAGATTTCTGCTATTGCTGTTACCATTCCCTAAATCCTCCCTTTGGGGGGAGGGGAAAGTTAAAAAAGCAAACTAAAAAAAAAAAAAGAACAAAAAACCCCTTAGTTCACAAAATCCTTCAAAACTTTCAACTTCTGAGTTGTTAATGTTTTTGCCTGATGTTAGGTGGGAGGAAGAGAGCTAGTTCAGGTCTACAGAGGTTAAAAGGCCTTGGGCCAAGCTTACCATCATCTCTCTGTCTGTGGACCACTTCTCTCCCTTGGGAATGAGCCATCAATGACAATTATGTTGTCACAGATCACAAGCTAATAACACGCTGACACTTTTTTGGATTCCTCAGTACTTCCTATTTAGGTCCCATGCCTCCTCATGTTGCCTTTTGGGAGGGTCTAGGTCATAGCGTTATTTTTGCTGTAAATCAGTCTTTCAGTCTGTAGTCTTTGCAAGACTCCTTTATGCATACTGTAAATCATGAGTGTAGTTTGGTGTCTGTGGCTCTGCAGACAACAGTTTCCCAGGGAGTAGCCAGCCATCGCAAAGCACAAGTATCTTTATTTAAAACTTAAGTATGACAGAAGGAAGCACATTATAAAAACTAAACAGCATAAACACCTGACTACTAGTTAATACCCATCTAACTGCAGAGTCTATCAAAACCTCAAAGTGAGTATACGACTCCAATCCAGATTAGTAGAGTATGTCTCTATATTCACGTTTCTGACACATTTTGCTGTCAGGCTTCCTAAGACAGCAAAGCTGTTCCCTTCAGGAAGTAAAAATTTAAAAAGGGCTCAGAATTTATACAAACAATATTGTGAATAGGCTTGTGATTTTTGTTCCTGAACCCTCAGGAATACTGTAGTACACGGCAATCATCAGAAATCCTGTAAAAAACACAGATCATATAAAAATATTGAAACTTCAGCTCTCATACGCCCTGTGCTGTGCATTTACAGAGTTTAATGTGGACCATCCATTGCAGAACCCTAAATCAGGAATGCAGGTTCTTTCACAGTGAAATTCACAACACCTAAAAGTAACCTACATCTCTCTATTGACTAAATAAGAGCTTCAGCACCGAACGGAGAAGCTTGATGTTAGGTATTATGAATACCTCCTCTCCCCTCTGTCAATAGCATTTATCACAATTTAATACAATATATGTGAAAGTTTTCTTGTTTCCAAAGGAGCAAATTTGTGACATGGTGTCATGAGCTTTTTCTTTTTTTTTGAAAACGTCGACAAACAGCTCTTCAAAAAAAATTCTTTGAGAATATATTCATCTATTTCTTTTTTTTGCTTAGTATGAAGGTTAAGTTTTGAAGCATAATAAAAGGGCTTTTGAAGGTCAAAGGGCAACATGGCATTATCAACAGTAAGTCTTCTTTTAGAAAACTCTTTTGATACTTTGCTCAGCTTTTTCCCCTTTAAATGAAAGGAAAATGTTTAGTGGGAAAAGGAAAAAAGGAGGGAGTACAATGAAACTGTCTACTGTTGATCCTGCTAGTGATCAGTGAAGAGGTGGTATTTACCCCAAATGTGATTGTCAAACAGAAATAGACAAAGGAAAAACAATTACAAAAGTGATATGAACTTACTCATGCAATGCCAAAATAAAGACCCCCCACCCCCAACAAAAATGTTATGCCCCACGCTATCTCCTAATATTTCACTTATATCTTTCAGGGAATAGGTGGCCTTCTGAAATATGAATTCCTGTAATGAATAGTAGTATCTTGGAGGATTTGTGCAGGTTACTTCATTTGATGTAAGCTGTTTAGAAATGCCAAGAATTAGTATTGTTATTACTGCAAGAAAAAAGAAAAAAGACTAAATGTATGCTCTTAGAAAGGGAACATGAAATACTCCTCTGTTTATCCAGCCCAGAAAAGTGCAGGGTTTGTTTTGGTTTGGTTTATTTTGCTTGTTGGGTTTTTTGGTTGGCTGATTGGTTGGTTTGGTTTCCTTTTTAAAAATTCCCTTAGGGTTCAATCCCATTAATTCTACAGTAGAATTTAGTGGGGTTTACAGCACTAAAGTTTTATTGGTTTGTATTTGTCAATATTACATTTAATACCCTCTGTGACAACATATTTACGAATCAAATCTAAATCCCTTTTAAGTTTAGCTGTCTGTATGGTCTTCATTCATCATCTTTCATTTTTTTGTCTTCAGAAAATGCAACTAGACTGCAGTTGTACTTTGTGTTTGTCGATCATCTTTCTAAATTAAAGTACATACATGCACAGCAGACTAAAGCACTAGCCCCTGTAGACTTGAAATAACACTTTCTCTGGTTTGACATAGCTTCTTTCACAGGAACTATCTATAGCCACTGTTATGCTATTTTTCAACCTGTTCTGTAACTCTGCCCATGTCCTGCCCTGAATCCTTGCTTCATCTTGGAGATTAAGCAGGAACTTGTCATGTAGAGTGTTACAAAAGGCTTTCTGAAAAATCCAAATATATTATGTCATCTGCTGTGCCCTTAGCAACCCTGTCAGTACACCTTTGTGTAAATTCTTCTCCCCAAAAATGCAACAAACAAAAACACTGAGAAAATTATTGAAGACATAATTAATAGCTCTTTATTTACATACAACTGATTATATAGGGCACCCACTCTACCAGAAAGTTGCCTTGAAAACACTCCAGTCTGCATTTACCATAACAATCCCCATTAATAGCAGTGATGACAGTAACAGTAATAATAATAACAATAATAATAATTCAGTGCTTCTTATCTACTGCCTTTCTGCATCTAATCTGTTTGATAACCCCAGAAAAACCCTGTTTTCACAGGTAGGTCAATTAAATAAATACAAATGTATTCAAATATTTAATTGGCTGGCAACTTAGTAAGTGTCCATAAAACATGGCTGCTCCTTAATCAGAAGACAAGAATAAGCTGTCATACATTGTTATCCACTTGCTGTTTGAAAACCAAAGCTCTGAGGCAAAGAGGATGCTTTTCTTTTATTACCATGCCCCAACTTGGAATGAGACAAGAAAAGAGACAGAGCAGATAACGGACCCCACTCATGAATGCAAAAGGTTATTTCTGAGCAGTAATTGCATTGTTTATGCCAGCAAAAATTGCATAACTTCCATTCTCTATACAAATTACTTGTTTTCTATGCTTCATTGGACATTTTACATAGACCATAAATGGAGCTTTTGCAATAGGTGGTAAAAAGACTACTATCAGAGCCAGTCTAAGCCTCATTATTAAGGCTGGATGAAGCATTTGGCTTTCTTCAGGTTTTCAGCAAAGTCAACAGAATACAAAATTCCCTTTATGGTTTCTCTTTTTATTTCTTTTCTGAACTTAGTTTCCTGAGGTTTTTTTTAATGAAATGAAAATGGAGTTTTTCCAACCAAAGCTGTTCTAATTGCTTTAAGACACAGATCAGAGCTTAATGCGATCCATTAAAAGTTGCCAGCCTGGGACAGGCAGAGGGCTTCACGTGCTGACTGCACAGCAGGCCTGCTTGGCCAAGGAAAAGGTCAGGCAGTTGCACAAAGCCAAAACACAGCACAACAAAACTTGTCAGCTGTATTGCTGCTGTGAACATGGGGAGGTCATGTGAAAGGAACTTCCATTTCCCAATCCAAGTGCTGCTAAAGTGGTATCCACTCACCTCCGCATGATGCTATAGATTAACCTTTTGAAAGCAGCTTTGGACAAGTTTTTTTGATGCCTGATTTGAGCCTGAAGTATAAAAGAGCTGGTTACCCTGCACTTGTACAAGTGAATTTGAAGATAGCAGTGAGTTCTGCTCTTGGAAATCGTGTTCAATGCATGTATGAGGCTCAGCTGAGGCTACATTTGAATAAAAGGGCATGTACTGTGTACACATTATTATGGTTATAGAGCTGGATTAATCCTGACTGTGCTGCTTCTGTTGAAAGAGAAGAATTTACAACACTATTTCCACCTCTCATTGTAATTACTGCATAGAAGTAATTACTTACGTATAGAGAAGCTTCTACGTAGAGAAACATTTCTACCTGTGAGATTGCCCATATGTATAAACAGATTAATTTTGCTGTATTCCATTGTTTATTTCTCTTGCAAGCAGACTACATAACATTTATGCCAAACCTTTTTTCCAACATTTGATTCAGAGTGGATGCATATTTGTCAGTTTCATGAGCCTCTCTCTTTTCCCTTGTTGACAGTTAGACATGAAAATATTGCTGTTAGGTCCCATGGCTCTTTTTACAATTATTCCCTGAATAACTAATACTTAGAAACTCTTACAACTGAAGCAGTTTGTAAACAAGGAGATTTTCCAAAGTAGCAGCGGAAGTCAAGATGGATGCCATAAACTGTGTCTATCCCATCTAAATCCCCCTTTTCATCTACTAATCAGAGACAGTACTGCCCAACCAGGAGCAAGACTTTAATGCTCTCTCAAGTCAAAAAAGCATCTCTTCTCTCTCTTTCTAGCATTCAACTCAAGGGAACTGCATTCTAAAGGAGAGAAATTACCCATTAAAGTATTTTTTATTATTAGCTTTTGCTTGCTTGGATGGGGTGTGTGCCATGTTATTAGGTACTGTGAATCAGCCTCAGCCCCTTTGGTGTCTTCTCCAGAAATATTACTTTGGAATCACTACATTTCATTCACTGATGAGGGAAAAAGAACCTAATTATTCTGACAATTTTATCTAAGGCTTGCAGATTTTATGTACTGAGTGTATGAAAAATAACTTCTTGATGCATAATGCTCCAGGAGTACATTTTTGTAACCATCGTCTGTAAGGGTCCTCTTCACACGCAGATATGCAATTCTTACAGTGGATGATAAATGCTAAATGTGCTTTACTTTGGGTACCACTGTCCCAATATACCTATCTATATATAGATAAATATATATGCAATTTTTAGTTGAGATATAGCAACTGCTCGATAGAACTGTGAATGCCAATGAGACAACTACCAAAGATTTTTAACTTTCTCTCATTAGCTACGTAGTTCCTGTCTTATGATTCTCTGTTCCTTCAGTTGAAATTGTGGGTAGCTTTTTACTGTCAACATGTAAGAATCAAGAACTAATGCAAAATAAAAGCAACAAAGGAGGGAAGTGCTGGTGAACACTGTTAAAGTTTTGTTGAATCTAATAGCATGATGGAGGGGAGGCTGCAACAGATCTGTGTTCCCAGGCCCAGCCAGTAGTGAGACTGATATGCATTCCCCAAAGGCACACACATGAGCGTGGCATTTGACACAGCAAGTCACACAGAACAATACATGCAAACACAGACAGCACAAACAATTGCCTAATCTTTTCCCGCTTTCTGGCAGTTTGGGATAAGGGTCTGTTAGTGGAAAATAATGTGCAGATCTACAAAGTAGGTCTTTCCAGTAGCATGGGCTTCGGCACCACGGGCAGGAACTGGCCCTAGATCCTTGCTTTTTCCAGCTGGTGGCACCCCCAAAGCCTGTAGTGCCTGTCCAGTTCCTGGTAGCTCAGGGCTGCTCATGCACACCTTTGTGTGCACGCACACACGCATAAGTCCACACATACTGTTGATCTCTCCAGTAAATGGCCTTAAATGCTCAATCTAACCACTAGGTGACCCCTGGGACCCTCTCCAATAAAGCCACATACATGTAAAGAGGTGACTAAGCCAACCCCCAGACCTTGTGATCTCTGAAGTAGATGGTTTGGACCCCTCTAGTCTCTCCAGTTGACATCTTCCAGGCTTTCTGGTCTCTCCAATAACCAGCCCAGGCTTCTGGCTGCTTTGATACCTGGCTCCCAAACCTCTTATCCTACTTATGGGCTAGTCTGCCTAGCAATCACACCGACGCACCTGCACAATATACACACACTCCAGATGCTGGTAGTTATAAACATAGGCCTCTACGGCCTGTGGTCCCACAGCAGTTACCGGCACTTAGACACCCATACACACGTGCACACACAGAATAAGGAGCTCCTCACCCAGGAAAATACTTAAGAATGCAATTTCGGGAGAAGACAGGACAGACTGCACTGATCGCTCACAGGGCACGGCCAGACAAAATGGCAATCCCTCTCTTTGCACTAAACATCCCATAAATCTGATATATTAAATCCTATATAATCCCAAGGTGATCTTCCCTGGCATCCCATAATAAGTTCCATACTCCTAGGCAGTGACTTCTTCCTGGCCTGTGAGGTGAGGCAAAGACAATCTTCCATTGACCCATCTAATGTGTCTCACCCAATGCCCATGGGGCTGATGCTGTCCCATGGCAGCCCTGGGAGGATTTTGGCCGGGGCTTGTTCCTCTGATTAGTTTATGGGGGTTCTTCTGCTAGTCATGGTTTCTCTGTGCCCCTTTGTGTTTGTGGTCGTAATCCTTTAATCAAGTAAGCTAAGATGTATAACCAGCCATATTCTCTTTTTATTCCAAAAGATGGAAAACTAGGATAGAATTTGGTTTAAATGTAGGGGTTTCCATTCCTTTGAATCCAAGAGACCATTCTGGAGGGGTTCCACATAATTTTAGTTGAGGTTTGTTGCTGTCCTTCAGCTCCCTCAGTTTCCCTATGTTAAATGGAGAATGATGGAGTCTCCCAAGGGATGAGGATCACAAAGCTCAGACTCCCACTTGGAATTATTCTCTGAGGAAGATTAATCTCCAAGGCTAAGGCTAGCCTCCCCTCTGCCTCCAAACCATCCCTTCTATTTTCTTGTTACCTCCTGCCTAAGTAGCTGTATTAGTGAAATAGACACACAGTCTATTTCAAGTGTTAAATACAAGAGGAACGTCCTGGTTTGGGGTGAAACACAGCCAACTTTCTTTTCAGTGAGAGGCTCTTGTTTCTTCTTGTTGCTGTGGCAACCAACATCAGCTGACCTGGTTGTTTACCCCATGGAGGGGTCCGACCTGTGGGGAGGGGTGGACAGGTCAGGTGACCCAAACTGACCAATCGGGTATTCCATCACATCTGCCATGCTTAGTGTAAAAGCTGAGGGATGAAAGGGTCAGTTTTTCTCATCAATGGCTTCTTCTTTAATGGTTCAGCTTCTTCAGTGGCTCTCTTTCTCCAGTGACTGATGTCTGAGGAAGACCCTGTCTGCTCATCTGCCTTTGATCCCGATCAGTGTGTTCCGGAATCTGGTTCCCATTCATTGCTGAGTCCATTCTGGAACTTTCCGAGTACTTGCCAGTGATGTCTTCCTGGGAGCATTTTGTATGCATTGTATCTATTTAATTATTTCCTTTTTTATTTTATTATTAATATCTCATTAAAGTAGTTCATTTTTTTTCTGAACTCATAACTCTCTTTATCTCTCTTCTTCCTCTCCTTGGAGCGAGAGGTGGGGCAGAACATCTGTCATCATTGGCCAGCCTGGCCCAAACTACAACAAGGGTCAGGCAGCAAGCCTTAGCGTGGGACTCCTGCACCTCCATTCCATTTAATTGCTACCCAGCTCTTGGGTTCTTTCTGGGCCGTCCTCTTTCGGTCAACCCAGGACAACACTTCTCTAGACGAGTTTAGCCCTAAATAGATGGTGCCAGTGGCCTTGATACTAGGATTTAGTGCCTGGCTTCCTTTTGTTTATCAGGACAGAATATAGTTAATGAACAAGAGGTATGTGACCACGACACGATGGGGAGTATCTGTTTAATTTTTTTATTCTTGTTCATGTTGTGCTGTTTTAAAAAAGGAATTACTAGATTGCATGAAAACTTCTGACAATGAAACTTCTTTCCTTTAGAGCTGCTGAGTGTGCTTGGAAGGGAAAAGTTTCAATTGTATTAGGAGAGTTGTGTGAGGGAAGGATGACAAGCAAGGCTAGAGCACAGCAATGAGACTCAGACAACAATGACAGAGGTTGGAAGCTGATAGGCAAGTCTCCACAGTAACAGAAAGCCTTTCTAGAACTAGAAAGGCTTGTACTGAGTTTGCTGCAACTCCTGTGTTCATAAGGTTAACGGAAAACAAGTGTGAAAATAAGGAACCATCTTCTAAGAATGCATGGGAATAGAGAGCAGTTGTCATAAACATCTTACTTCTCTTCTGTTGTTCTGTATTTGAAAGATAATTATCATGATTTATAGTCTAATAAAAATTGGCTTTCTATTGTGGAAGTCCTTCTAGTCTTTTTTTTTTTTTTTTCTTTCAGAAGAAAATGTCCTATAAGGAAAATGCACCAGGAATTTCATACTTCATTTCAAACGTAGAATACAAGATTGAAATCCTTGATGAGGACCAAAGTGAGGATGTGCAGGTAGCAACAACATGGCCATCTATGTGACTGTTAAATAGAGAATAGAGGGGATAGCTGCAGAAGAAAGGATCATAAATTAAACCCCTATAAAATTATCAAAGATAAAGAGGACATAATGCGAAGCTGAACTGACCAGATGGTCTGAAGATTGAATATGATTTTAGAATTTTGTTCTTTGCTCTTCATGGAAGCAGAGAAAAGGAGGTATACCATGGGTGCAGTCTCAAGAAATCAGCAACTGTAGCAACCTTCACTAAAAGGCAAATATTTTGTTTTTTCACAATGAAGCCAGCAAAACAAAATTCAAAAAAACTGAACTTTATTTTAGTGATATTATGGGGTGGTTATTAAAAACTGCTAAAACAGTATTTTAATAGCTTTATTTTTAACTTTAGTTTATATATATTGTATGGAAGTCATACTCCCTTTTGACTTGAAGAAGTCTTGACAAACATGGATGATACGTTATTTTACATTTATTGTGATATATGCATTTGTTCCTAGAGAGATACAAGTATATTAATCCAAAGATTTACAAGTAAATTAAAAATAATTCTTCATTTGTTTGTACTCCTCACATATTTTATTAGTTTATGAATAAAATAGGTTACAACACAGAAATGCTGGAACAGAGTTGGGGAAAAAGAGGAATAAATGGAAATAGACCCTGATTTGAGCTATTGCCACCAGGAATAGCATTAAGTTAACTTCAACATTAATTTAAATACAATTAAAGTGTGTTGAAAGACAAAATAAGGAAATGTGGGAAAAAAAAAATAATCTTGGCCTCATCATCTTGCTGCCTTCAAACTTTTACTATTAATAAAGAAGTAGTAGAGGTAATGAGTGAAGTTTTCCCTTCATTATCTACATGTGAACTAGATGTCTGTGCTCCTATTATAATCAATAGAGACTTAGGAGGGGATTCAACTACATAAACACGGGTATATGCTGCCATCTCAGATGCCAATACACCTAAATGGAGCTGGCAGGTTAGAGACAAAACTTATGGAAGATCTGCAGCCTTTTGGAGATCAGCAGCTAGAGCCTGGGCATGATGCCTTGTCTGTGTTACGTTTTGGTACGTGAAGCCTGCTGAAGTGACTGCTGTAGTAACAGCTGCAGAGATACGCAGCAAATCCTGATCCCAGAACCTGGCATGCTAGTTGCCAAAAAACAGGTGTCTATTGTGATTTGAAGTACTCGAACATTAAATAAACCTCAGTTAACAACCAATACACAGGACCTCCTATTCCCTTGGCAAGTGACAGTTAGAGGACAGGCAAGCATCTCAAACAGGTGAATATATTTAGGGAAACTTAGTAAGGTCAAAATATCTTATTTTTGTTTTAGTGTGATATGTGAGAAGTACCTGATGATAAGTAAATTAAGTGGATCTAAGGATAATGGAGTTCATGTGATGTGTGTATGTGCATACGCATGTGTGCATATGGATGTGCACACAGTGTATGCATTTATGTTATATAATGTTTTTTCTCAGTAGATAATGCTTTTCCTGCAGCATTTATTCTTAGCTTTTTCAGGGCCACTTCCTCTACTGAGGACTCAAAAGGAAGTGAGTTTCTCTGTTACCAATGTGGGTATAAGCTCTTCTGTCAATCTGAATGTACTTTCCTGTGATACCCTGCAGTCAGGGTACCTCAGTGCCCTTTTCTTGGTAGGCCTATAACACAGTTTTAATGCTGTCTTTCCTCCTATTTCTACTAGGTTTATGAATTTTCTACTAGGTAAATTCAATTTGTTTCATTTCCAAATTGTATTAGCATTTTAATCCAAGAATTTCAGGGTTCTGTAATTATGTGGGAAAAATTAATAGGACGTGAACATTTGTAAATGAGATTCGGAGTCTCTAAATTCCAAGTTCATACTTGTGGCAATTTGGGATCCTTCTCAGACAAAGATTAATTTGCCTGGTCCCTGAGCTCTGGATTATTGCTGGAGAAGCCTAAAATTGAATTATACTGCCATTCTGGATCACAGAGTTCCTTATATGCCTAAACAGAAGCGCTCAGACGTCTTTAGATCAATCTTTAGCTAAGCAGTTAGATGCCTGATGTTTTATCTAAGATCCATCATGATTCAAAGACAGAATGAGGAAGCACAATGAATTCTAATCCCCTGGTGAGAACGTCTCTATTGACAACTTTTGAATCACCTTGTGAACATATTCCTTCATTTCAGCTGTTTCAACATGCCGAGTAGGTGCCTAAAAATAACCCGAATCTTGGTATTTGATTTAAATGC
Source organism: Rissa tridactyla (assembly GCF_028500815.1). NCBI lineage: Eukaryota > Metazoa > Chordata > Aves > Charadriiformes > Laridae > Rissa > Rissa tridactyla. The sequence continues at coordinate 38,292,852 of NC_071466.1, read as the reverse complement.
TCAATGAAGTTTTAATAAATCCTACAAATCTCCTTTAAAAATCGTATCCCACTTCTCCCTCACATATCTGATAGAGTCTTCAAAGGGCACGTGTTCTTCTCATCCTCTCTGAAGATGGTTTAGTAAGAAAACCTGTCAGCTTTGTTGTGTTTTTTTGTTTTTTTTTTTTACTTTCCTCCATTATCCTCACCCAACTCACGCTTTCAGGGTTGTGAGTTTTAAGGGCAGCAATCTGTTCTATATTTATATTTTTGAAGGCAAGACACGATACTGAGTACCAGAAGCAACTCGCAAAAGTGGAGCTACTTTTCACTTCTCCAAAATGTGCATGTCTGCATGTAAATGCAATAACCCTCAAATAATAGTTACCAGGCAGGTACAGGTAAACCTCAGGAAGATTTTTTAACCAAATGTCAGAGTCTTCTGTTAAAAAAGGTATTTTGTCCATATTTGTGTTATCAGAATTTGGGTTTGTTCACTGAAATGTGATTTCCATGTTTCTGTGTTCTTTAGAGTTATAATTTTGTAGCCATTGTTAGAAAATATAGAACCCATAGGCCTGAAAATGCATCCATTTAGAGTGAGTGGCAAGTATCTTAACCTCTGTATGCTTATTTTCTGTCAAAATAATGGATTAATATCTGAATTGTGTGGAACAGGATATTTTTCACCAGCTGGACATCTCTCTTTCAAACAGAATATGTCTGGGTAGATAATTCACACACTGCAAGATGAAACTAGCATCCCATCACTCTGAGAATAGGTTAAGTTCATACAAATTTTAATTCTCATTAAAATCATTGTGCTAGAAATGGAGAAATGTTGTGCTGTTTCCGTTTTCTAGTTTTTGGTTTTTTTTGTTGGTGGTTTGTTGTTTTTTTTTTCCCCCCATTACATTCTTGTGCACTTAAAAAATAATTCAGGCTATTTCCATGCAAATTATACTTTTCCTGGATTCATTAAATGCTCTTTGCTGAGACCGTAACTGGACTGTCTTCTCTCAAATTACCTATGCAGAATATTGAAAGGGTCAAAACAGTGCAGCATGCTACTGTATTTCACAGAATAGAAAAGCATGCAGATTGCTCGTTTCTCATTCTTGTAATAAGGGATAGTAACAAGAAAAGAAAATGGCTGAAAATGGTTTTGTTCCCATGTCTCAAATACCATAATTAGAATAAGAAATGCTACAAATTAACCCATTCTCATTACAGTTGCTATATTATAATTTCATGGTCCTCTTCTGATGCTGTACTCTTGCTAAGCACATTTACATCTCATCAGTGAACACAAGCAGCAGATCTGCTGGCGGTGAATGCTTGATTCACTCCAATTTATGTCTTCTTTTCAGCTGGGGAATCCATTGTGTGAGCTAATAGCTGGTTTCCCATTCGAAATGACTGCAGATCTCTTCACATTTGGATACAGTGCAAGCATTGTCATAATTTTTTTTTTAATGTGTCACGTAATTGTTGCATTACACTATATGCAAGCAGAAGAAAGGGAATTTTCAACATTAAATGAAACACAAAGGGCAATACTATGCTTTGCTGTCAGTGATGTGGGGGGGAAAGACAGGAATCCTTTTCTCTTAAGCCAAGTAGGGAGTATAGCTGCAATCTTTGCGATCACCTGCGTAAAAGACTGAATAATGATTTCCCCATCATCTGCCCTGTTTCTGCAAGGCTGGTTGTCAAAAAAGAGGATTCTAATAAAACAATGAAGTGGACAAATATATCCTCTCATTAGGTGTTTACATTGCCATATTCCGATTACCTGACTGATTTGGGGACATTCATGAAGCATAATTTCCATGAACTTCTCACAAAATTTTCGTAGTATTCCTATTGCTAATACAGTGCTGTACAATCAAAAATTGAACTTGAGTACTTGTCTTATTTAACAATATTAGGTTGTTTTTCCCATACAAGGTGTGTAGAGAGGAGAAGGTGTATTTGAGGTGTTTTGCTTGTTCTCTTGTGCCTGGTCTGACAGCTAGAGAAAGAACAACCTACTGAAATCTAAGGGAGGTTTGCTGTTGATGCTAATGGGGTAGGATTTCATCGAAAAGATTTTGTCCTACTAGACAGGAGGGCTACATGCATTACCTTTGTAAGACCTTGGAGACTGACATAGGAGATGCATGATCAGTGACTCAAATCATGGGGTTATTTCACCTGCCCTTAATCATTAGTGCTTGGATTCACTTAATCCAACTTTAGACATTTCCAATATGAATGTTGACATTTGGGGCAGGATTCAGTTGCCTAAACATAGGAATTTAGTGCCACTTGAGGTTTTCTAGGATATTGAAGGCATACACGGCCACCTAGGTAGGGCACAGAACTTATGGGAACTTGTACACTCTGGTGCTGAAGCTGAGTATCAGGTCTGATAGAATACAATACACAAAAATGTCACTATATACCAAATTTAGACGACCAAATATCACCCCTAACCTATCTGTTTGTGTTCTAGGGTCAATTCAGTTGTCTAAACATTGATGTGTTTGAGATGCCCTGCTGTATCCAACCTAACCCTCCATCACTCATGCCAAAGGGCATGAGTACTCTGCATGTATTGTATCATATGTGTTTATCTTCATGAAAATGCCCTGAATACCTTGAAGCTCTCAGTGGAACCGTTTCTTGCTTTGCTAGTTAGATCTAGCTAATATAATCAGTGAGAAAAAAAAAGTATGGTATGAGACCATACTTACTTCCAGGTCATGATTCTTCTCATCAGTTTTAGATGTTTACCTTTAGATAAGATGAATGATATCCTGTGACTGTTTTTGGTTTGTTTTGTTTTTTTTTATCACTTTTCTTTTTCTAGAGCCAGTTTTAGAAGACGCAGGATTTTCAGCTATGAAGATTGACAGGTCTCCTTGCCTTGCTTTTCCTTTCCTCACACTTCCTTGCTTTAGTTTAGTTTTCATATAACTGAGAGCTCAGTAATTCAGTAATTCCATAATAATGTGCAAGTCAGTTTAACCATTGGCATGAAAGGAAGATTAGAGGTGAGAATCTGCCCTCACTTACGCCAACACAATTATGAGAACATACGAGTCACAAAACCAAAGGTTATTCTATTCCATGATCCTATCTTTCAAAAGAGTAGTAGTAGGTATCTGGAGAATCCTTCTCCAGCTTCTTGACAAGCTGTTTTGGATATACTGAGACTGCAGTTGTGTTTGGATTACTGTGGGTTTAATCCCTTGATCAGTTAATTTGAATTTGTCTGTTTCCTTGTGGAACCTTTGTACTTTCAACCTGCTTTGTCTTTGAGTTCCACGGTTTAAACTACTAATTACAGGAAAAAGAATGCTATCATTCACTTTATGGTTTATAGAGCTCTACCATACCCATTTTGGTTGTGATTTCTCATAATGAAAAGTAATTTTTAACCCCTTCTCATACAGAAGAAGTACCATACCTCTTATATCTTTATCACCTTTCAATATACCTTCACTCATTCTGGTTTTTTGGGGGTTTTGTGTGTTTTGTTTTTTTTAAAGGTAAGAATACCATGATACGAAATAGTGTAATAACTAAAACAAATACAGTAAAGACTTTGTGGAATTTCACCAGGATACTTGAGAAGACCACCGAACCTGTGACTGTATTTGTACTTGTTCGGTGAAGACAGCAAATTAGTGTCAACATTAGTAGTGTGCGTCCAGCTGCAATGTTAACAGTTGGAACCTGAAGTAAGGATCTAATTCTGTAATCATTGAAGTAATTTTCAGCACTTCCGTTAACTTCAATGCTTCAGACTTCGGGTTTTTTGAGACACTAAGCCCCTTCACTGCACATCACTGAACAGCAATTTTCAGTTACCACTGACCCGAGTTAGATTTCAGTGGGTAACCTCCAAGTGAAAGGCTCTCTGCTGCATTTCAGTACCCTGCGCCATCCAGCCCCTTCTTGTTTTTATTTTTAATGTTAATATAAAAAAGCCAAAAAAGAACAATCTGTCATGGATGTGTATGATAATTGACATAATAGACCCTAACGGCTACTTTGGAGCATAATAGACCATGACAGCTCCATTGGAGCTTACTCAGAGATTGAGATTAAAAGTTTTATTACTATAATATACATTCACACTTACCATATTTTACTTTATTTTATTTAAAAATAAAATCTAGACAAAAATATCATTCATTGGTATACATTGTTATTTTTCATTTAAATATCAGGCTGCTACACACGCACACATGCACACACGCACACAATCAGTATCTTAAAAGAAATGACAAGCAAAGATTTAACAGAAAGCCTTCCCAGAATTTACCCATTCAGAATGACAGAGTACTTGGTGGTTTTCTCACTTGCCTAACCTTGCTAGGTGAAGAAGATAAGGCATTGTGTAATTGCAAGTTAAAATAAAAAAAATTATGCATGGTAGACATAGGAGAAGAGAATGCAGAACCCCCAAAGTCTATTTTAGCACTTTGGTGAGCTGACCAAACTGGTAGAAAACCAAGACTAAATCGTGCACAGAGGGGGTCATTTTTCAATGGTTCTAAAAGCTGTTTTGGGAAATTTTCAAAATGACAGGATTGTGAGAAACTGGAAGCATTATTCAATCTCCCACCAGGAAAAGGAAAAAATCCCCCATCATTATTAAAAGGATAGTTTTCTGTAGTTTGTTCATTTCCTAAAAGGCAAGAAAAAAATATGCAGGTTTAATGGTCTGGGAGGTAGCTTCAGTGGGTAGGCAAGCACAACAAATATTTCTGATTTTCTTTTTTTTTTTTTAATTGTCAATGCGTTATCTTTTGGAGACAGTTAACCTTGTGACAATGTCTTGTTTTGCACCCTAATACCTATAAACTCTGAAGAAAAAAAGAAAACCAGGCAAAACCACCCCTAGCCTTGAATATTTCCTTACATACTGAATCTCATGTTTTATTTAAATTTTGGCCTCATTTTTTGAGGGTTCTAAGTCACTATTTTAAGTGCCTAGAAATGGCATACAGTAAGAAAACATGGCTGAGTGAAGGAGTGCAAGGGAGAAAGCGTGGTCATCAGACCTTTGCCTATCGTCAGCGTTTGCTGTTGTCTCACATTTGACTTAATGCAGACACGAGGTCTGCAATGATGTTCCATTACACTCCAGGGGCCCATGGACTCCATTCCATGGACTTTGAGCTAAGAACCCAGGTCCATTAGGTTCAGTGAAACCGTGCTCTCGGACAGATGTACCCCTTCTTGTAATGGGGATAGTTCAGTCAGAGATTAGTTACCATGGGTTGTTCCTTATGAATTTACACCAAGTGCACAAAACATACTTTAATAAAGCAGAATGTTCAGATGTAGGAGATGCTGATGGAGATCCTGGTGCTGGACAAATCTTGTAACGGAATGGGATCCATCTCTTAGTTAACATAGAATATTTTAGTATCCCACCTCAGTACTTTGGAATCTCTCTGGAGTCAAAAGAAAGTGATCAGAATCCCCAGAGACATCTCACTTGTTGCAGACCCCTCCTTTGGCCTTGGAATGCAGTTTTTCTCCATCAAGTAGAGAGGAACTCTTAATTGCCATCTTCCACTTGATGACTGAAATTTATCTCCTCACTGACTAAAGAGGAAGCATGGTTGACAAGATAAGACAAGTTACCGAGCTCTTAGGAAACTTCAGAGAGATTATTCCCTTTATGGAGACAGACATTCTGAATTGCCTTCCCAGGACTCCTGATAGTTTTTGATATAGCCTGTAGGAAGCCATTTTCAGCAGGAAATATCTTGCCTCCTTCGCGTATAAGGAAAACACAACTCAACAGGAGGGCTCACATTCAGGCTGCGAATACCAGGCTGCATGTTAGCCACTGCTGAGCTCCAGAGTGGGACTGAAGTTCAGACATATCTCTCTGATTAACTTTCCCTTCTTGTTTGTTCCATAAACAATTTGGAGGCTTAAAGTTCACTTAAATAAATTTAAAAATAAGCTGTGTATTTCATACAGCGTTCTGAATCAATCACCTGCAGACAAGTAAACTCAGAGAAACCTGAACTACATTTTTAAAAATGGTCAGTCTCCCAACTAGCTACCTGCATTTGTCAGCATATAAAAATCACTTATCTACGTAATAGGGTTATTTATTATTAGACTTTATGAAGTGGTTTTATATACACTAAAAGAGTCTGATAGTAATGGCAGATGTGCTACTGTGAATTACCACTGCAATCATTTGCGAATACATTTGCTTGTATTGTTTTTCTCTGGTTAATTTGAGATCAAATAATTCTAACACTGGCAGTAGGAAAGGCAAGAATCATGGAAAAATGTCTGACAGAACCAATGTCTCGGGCAAGTGAATTGTTTAAGAAAATTCCATAGAGATCACTTTTTGGGAAGACAGAGGAAGTGAAAAAAAAATGAATATAGCTAAGAACCTCACTGGGACATCACGATAGGTTTGTAAACCAATGACCAAGCAGTTTGCTCCTTATGTCTCTCAGTGAAATATGAAATAATCCAGTCTCTGTTCGGTTACATAGCAAGTTCATTTAAACAATTTTCTAGTCAGTGAAATTAAGTTTTTAGAAATGTGTGAAGTTGCAGCACTGCTTCTGTAGAATAGATGAATACCGTAAAATATCTCCCAATCTAATTCTAGCTATTGAAGCCAAAAATATTTGTTTCATACAGTTATTTTAACAATGGGAAACCTTTTCCAAACTCTCAGCAATGTTAGAGTATTTGTACTAATTATAAGATTTGCAGTTACACTTGTGTCCTTCCCCTGTGTGCCATAAAAAAGGGGACATGTAGATACTAACTATATTTAGGGACTGGTCTAAAATCAGTTGACATTATTCCCTTGATTTCAAAAAACTTTGAATAGGAGCTGCCAGAGAAAAACTGCAAATCACCCCAATATTGAATGCATTAAGACCGAAGACTAGGGCTAATCAAAGAAAAGGATGGGAACCTCCCATGTGTCCTGAACAAAACTCAGTTATGTGTTAAAATTGTACTTTAGCCAAGAATGCCAAATATGGACTTTGTTAAATTGTTAATTATACCAGGTTGTTGGGTGATTATTTTTTTCTCACTTACGTTATAAATTTAAATAATTTAGGAAAAAAGTGCAGTGTAGAGATGGCATAAATAAAAATATATATATAAAAAAATTACTTGCTCTTTTGAAGGGCATACTGTTTTTGAAATACATATGGTGGTACATGTAAATGTAGAATTTGGACTTGTATCATCACTGTACTTGCACAAGTCTTGGAAGTTGTATAATTTAGGAAAATAGACTGATGCTGTAATACTTTATCACAGTAATAACATCTTTAAGTGTAATAATTTTTGAACAATGCTTTCAAAACATCTAAATAAAATAAAAATCTTTTTATACAAATATCCTTTTTCAGAACCAGGCCGTGTCCTATTTTTGACCAACGCTAGGGAGCATAGTTACTTGCTAACTAACTTGAGGGGATTGTCAGTCAAACTTAAAAATGGAAATGTTTGTGTCTAGTAAGTTTAGTTCTGGTCACAGCTTTGAGATGCTCTGGTGAAAATTGTGAATGAACCTGTCTCTTTGCTCAGAGACAGGGTTAGTCTGTGCTAATGGGACAGGTCTTTTATCGGGGCTGATTGAGACAATTAATTAAGTACTTCTAATGGAGAACTTCAGCAACTATGTTCTGAACCTATTTTATGGTTCCTTAGATCTTTCACAGTGCAGTGAAATAATTTTGTATCTTGGTCTTCTATTGGTACTGTGCAGAATAGCTAGTTCATGTAATACCATTTTTCAGAGTTTTTCTGAGACATTGTGTTCTTTGATGTCTATAAGTAAGAGTAATCTAATTTCCCAGTTGCCATTTGAAAGATTGTCAAAAAAATTAGAAAATATCAATATCAATATTCAGGTTTGTCCTTTTCATTTCCATTTCTGTGAATAGTTTCAATATCATACGAAGTATGTTTTTATTATTCAGAACAGTCCTTTTTAAGGAAAAGCCTCCAAAAGACTGATTTCAAAAAGTTCTCTATTTCTATTATGGTAGTTATCAGATCGGGTTTGAAATGTAGCGTTAAGACTTGTTCTTATTTTGACACAAGAAGTGTATCTGAAGTAAGTCACAATCAGTTAAATTTTGCACCACAAAATAAAACTGGGGTGAAACGGATTTTTTTCCCCGATTTACTTCAAGAAATGATTTTTTTTTTTCCCCATACTTAGGCTTTAGATATTCTGATCCATGCCCACTGGGGTTTTTGCAAAGACACAGTGAAAGGAATACTTTACCCTCAAGTATCCTTTTCTTACAAGCTCTTTCCTGTCATCAGTTTTTAATGTACTTGCTGCTACATCAAAATCTGACTACTGTTTTAAGGTACAACTTAGACTTCTATAAATCAGCACCTCAGTACTCTATAGATCCCTCTGGCCACGTAATTTGAACATGTGGTTTACATTTCAATGAAATAGGACCACACAAGAAACCATTTGCAGCAGCCTAAGTAAAGACACAGCTCTTGCAGAATATAACATCCAGGTCTACCTGTGCATTTTTCTTCCTAATCATTTTGCTAGTGTATTTTCAGTGCTGTCAAAGTGTTACCCTTTTGGTAAATTATTTGGTGCAAGTTTCTGGTGGTTTGCTGAGTTCTGAATCAATAGATGTATATGCAGGGAAGAAATCTCACGGATAGTAAAATTGTGCATCCATAAATGCCTCTGCTGCATACACCTGTAGTGTCACCAGAAGAACTACCAGATGAAAATCCCTGCTTATTAAAAGCTGAGTTTTGTGTTTTCATCACCTCCTGTTTAGATTTATGAATGTCATTTGATTTCTGTGGGCCTTGTGGACATTTATCAAATAAATAGCAATTCTCAGAGTACAGCAGTGTGAATATACCAAGCTTTCAGGTGACACCATGCTCCATGACTGAATTAATTACCTGAAAAATTTCATAGGGCAGAAATTTCCTGTCATAAGCATGTCCTGGCCCCTGGGTCTTCCCACTCAGATCCCTCTCCCTGGCTGTTTATTTGTCACTGTGAAAGTTTCAGAGTTTTCACAGCATATGCAGCTTCCGCTCACCCTACTTTTGAATGCAGTAGTAGCTCTGTATATGTAAGGGCTAAAATAAGAAGACCACCACTGACGTCAGTGGGGTTTGAATTTTCAGTTCAAGGCAAGTTGGACAAAGGAATGAGTCTTGGACAGGAGTATTTTCCTCATGCTACACTTGTCAGACTCATGCTACACTTGTCAGACTTGTAGATTGGACTAGTTAAGAGGTCCAGCTGGCTAGTTGGATTTTCACACATGAAAAACAGTAGTTAAGTGATTACTTTTAGTAATAGTTCCTCCCAAATTCATTCCTTTTGTTGCTACATGGCAAAATCCAGATGCTTTCTTTAAAAACATCACCAAAAAAGGGCCTCAGGCTGTTCTCAGTGGTGCTGTGGCTGCCCCTTGTGTTGGTGCCACTGTAGAGAGGACAATCTTTCTTCTGTTTTTTTTGAGATCTCAGAATTATTAGTGGTCTGATAATAACTGTAGCTTAATAAGAGATATTCTTCTATCATTTACATTGGACCCCAGGCTGCTGAAAGAGGAGATCCAGTCATAGATTAGAGTACAGATGAGCAAATCCTATTCCTTGTGGTAAATTAGATCCAACACTGCCCTCTTCCTTAGGAATCAGAAATGGAGGATCAGCTCTGGCTTCCCCATTGGTAATAAATGTGTATTATTTCTTTTTTAGGGTGGTGATAGCTTGTGATGTTTCAATTTTAATAGTTTAGTCTGATGACTTCATAGCTCCACCATTAGTATTAATTAGTTATCCAGCAGCATATTGGACTGATGTATCTTAACATCCCCCTCCTCAGGAGTTAATATCAATTAATGTAAAAGAAGAATGAAAAAGAGACTGGAGAAGGATAAAATTTGTATTTGGATACTCTTTCCTCCCTCCTTCTCTTTGTCTTTTATTTTACTACAGGAATTATACACAATTGAATTGCATGACTCAATGGTTGCAATAGTAATAATAATAAAACCCCCATATAAAATACAGATTAAGAGAAAGAGCACATGCCCGAATTGTGCCTAGTAAATGGGTTGGTGTCTGCAGTGAATGTGTGATGCCTTCAAGCTATGAAAATCTACAGGATCACAGATCTTGTAATAATAAAATTTCCCCTTGTTTGCTGATCATTCTCATAAAGAGCAGAACAAAGTGAAACATTAATTTCAAATGTAAAAATTCCCTTTTATTCCTGGTGGTTCTTTTTCTGCTGCCATCCCAAACAGGATGTAGTATCATTTGAGAAAAAAATTTGAGTAATTTCTGATATTCTCCTGAGTATCTGAACAGAAGCTAAAAAACAAGGTTTCATCACAACCAGTTCTAGACCTCTATAATGCAAAGACCTATATGAACTGCATGTTTAGACTATTTTTAGAATCTTTGTTAAGAAACAGACACTCTGAAGGTACCTTCCAATTCATGCTACAATGGCTGCCTAAAATGAGTCTGCTGAGTTGGACTCTTACAGTATTTGTTATTACTTAATGACTCAAGTGTTTTGGAACAAAGAGTGAGCAACTGTAAGGGTGAAAAGTGAGCAGAAAAATCATGGTTCAAGTCACAGCTCCAATCAAATCTTCTTACTGTCCATCATATAACAACAAACTAATCTTAGTGCTAGTTTGTGTGATCAGCTCATCAAGTTATTGAGTTTATGAGGTTGGTATAATACTCATTACAGAGCTGAGAACATTTCTTCTGTGATGACTTTCCTTTTCTTAGGAATTTCTTGCCTCAGAGGATAATCAAAATAAATCCAAGAGCAAGCGCCAGATTCTGCACCTGGGATGTAATAATCCTGGTTATACATACAAATTGGGGGGTGAGAGGCTGGAAAACAGCCCTGTGGAGAGATCTGGGGGTTTGGGCTGATGGCAAGTTGAATATGTGTCAACAATCATAGAATCATAGAATCTTCATGGTTAGAAAGGACCTTTGAGATCATCGAGTCCAACCATACACACACACAAAAAAAACCAAACCCTACAATCTCTGCCACTACAGAATGCCCTGAAGTGCCACATCTAGACGTTTCCTAAATACCTCTAGGGATGGTGACTCAACCACCTCCCTGGGCAGGCTGTTCCAGTGCCTGACAACTCTTTCACTAAAGTAATTCCTCCTAATATCTAATCTAAACCGCCCCTGCCGCAGCCTCAGACCATTTCCTCTGGTCCTGTCATTATTCACTTGGGAGAAGAGGCCAACACCCACCTCTCTCCAACCTCCTTTCAGGTAGTTGTAGAGGGCAATGAGGTCTCCCCTCAGCCTCCTCTTCTCCAAGCTAAACGTGCCCGCTTCCCTCAGCCTCTCCTCATATGACCTGGTCTCCAGACGCCTCACCAGCCTGGTAGCTCTCCTCTGGAATATGCTCCAGCACTTCAATGTCCCTCTTGTACAGAGGGGCCCAGAACTGAACACAGGACTCGAGGTGAGGCCTCACCAGTGCCGAGTACAGAGGCACCATCACTTCCCTGCTCCTGCTGGCCACGCTATTCCTGGTACAAGCCAGAATGCTGTTGGCCTTCTTGGCCACCTGGGCACACTGCTGGCTCATGTTAAGCTGGCCGTCCACCAGCCCCCACAGGTCCTTTTCTGCTGGGCAGCTTTCCAGCCACTCTTCCCCAAGCCTGTAGCACTGCTTGGGGTTGTTGTGACCGAAAGGCAGGACCTGGCACTTGGCCTTATTAAACCTCACACAGTTGGCCTTGGCCCATCGATCCAGCCTGTCCAGGTCCCTCTGTAGAGCCTTCCTACCCTCAAGCAAATCAATACTCCCACCTAATTTGGTGTCATCTGCAAACTTACTGAGGGTGCACTCAATCCCCTCATCCAGATCATTGATAAAGAGATTAAACAAAACTGGCCCCAAAACTGAGCCCTGAGGGACACCACTGGTGACCAGCCGCCAAGAGGATTTCACCCCATTAATCACAAGTCTCTGGGCATGGCCATCCAGCCAGTTTTTAACCCAAGAAGAGTACGCTTGTCTATGCCATGATTCGCCAGCTTCTCCAGGAGAATGTTGTGGGGGATGGTGTCAAAGGCCTTACCAAAGTCCAGATAGACATTGCCCGCAGCCTTCCCCGCATCCAGAAGGCGGGTCACATGGTCATAGAAAGAGATCAGGTTCGTTAAGCAGGACCTCCCTTTCCTAAACCCATGCCGTGAAAGCTCACTCAAGATGATCCTCATTAATGCGCCCTGGCAGCCAAAAAGGCCAATCGTGTCCTGGGGTGCATCAAGCACAGCATAGCTAGCTGGTCAAGGGAGGTGATTGTCCCACTCCACTGCACTGGTGTAGCACCACCTCAAGTACTGTGTGCAGTTTTGGGTGCCTCAATATAAGAAGGACATCAAACTATTAGAGTCCATCAAGAGCAGGGTGACCAAGATGGTGAAAAGTCTTGAGGGTAAGAGGAGTGGCTGAGGTTTGTTCAGCTTGGAGGAGAGAAGGCTGAGGGGTGACCTCATCTCAGTCTACAATTTCCTCAAGGAGGGCAGTGGAGGGGAAGGTGCTGATCTCTCTGTCTGGTGAACAGGGTCATGTGGTTTAGTGTTAAGTAGTCCTGCAAGAAGCAGGGACTTGAACTCAATGATCCTTGTGGACCCTTCCAACTTGAGATACTCTTTGATTCTGTGATTCTTTTTAATTGTCTGGACATATTATTTTGAGTATTCAGGAATCTAAATTTAAATCTGTGTTTGATAAATGAGTTGGTTTGCCTTGATTCTGTTCTCTTCAGAAATTGGCCCAGCATCTGTTTGGTTCCACAGGGAAAAATTACTTCTGTTTGTAGTTCAGGTCTTAAGGAAAGAATGATTTAATCTATATTACAGCTAGTTCTAGTCCTGGTTCAACTATCTCACCTCTTGTGTATCACTCCTAGAGTGTGTGTGCATTTCTAAGAACTCCTGTAAGATGTCAACTTTTAGATTCATTTTACTTGACTTCTAGACGCACATAAGAACAATGAGTTCTTGGATTCAGAGGAGAAGGCATTTTAAATATTACTTGTATATCATAAAAGTGATAGGTTCCTGAAATATGTCTATTATTTCTTGTGTTATTAGTTCAGGCACAACCAAAAGAATGCTATTTACCGGCTGGGTGTAAGTAAGCACAGGTCTGTAGAACAGTATTTTTTTATTTTCTATAGATGTTGCCATATTGATGCTAATTCTGTAACTAAGAAATGGATGGTACTATGCTTATCCATACTGATTAGGGTGCGACTTCATGTGTTTGTTCAATAATTATGACAAGATAAATTGTACGGTACTGCTCAGTATTTGTAAATAACAGTGGGATTAAACATACACACACATGCACATGCATATAGTCATCTGCACTCTACATGCTTAATTTTGTGAATTTAGTACATAATTATTTTTTTACGTGAGGTCTGTTAAGATGATATTTTGATTTGCTGTTGTACATGCATGATTTTATAAATTGTATGCTTAGCTTATATGTCTTACTGGATTAGATGCAATGTTTCAAATGGTAAACGTATTTTTAAAGTCTTCAAAACCACAATTTGGAAATGTAATATTCAAACTCTTCTTTAAAGAATTTTTTTATCAAACAGAATAAGACTTTTTAAAGAGCTTAGTTGTCATTAAAAAGACACTGATGCAAACTAGTTGAATAACTAGGACATTTTTGCCAATCAACTTTTTAACAATATTTTTTATTTTTAATCTCCTGACTGCAAAGTATAGCTGATGGGCTTTTGCCATGTTTTATGTATAAAGTTGATATACATCAATTATTTCAGTAGCAAATGTATCGTATGCTAAGCTGATTGCCAAGTATTGCTGCCTTGCCAGAAGAAAAAAATAAAAAAAAATATAAAAAGACAAAAAAAAGACCCCAAAACACAGAAAAAAAACCAAGCTTTAAAGTGGGTGACTCTTTAAGAAATTATCAAGAGCCTACAAGGGAAAATATCAATTCAAAAATATGGGAATTAGTTCAGTTTCATCTTGGGAAAAAGGCATAAATTAACTTCCAGTCCCAGAAATCTAAACTTCAAATATCGAAGGGTAAAAAAGGATTAGTAAGCAAGAGAACCGGGCATGTGTTATGGACACAACCACCTAATAGTGCAAACCATGTAACGGAGCTCTTTACAGAGCAGAAGTAAAATGTTGTGTCACATACCTGTTTGTGCTTCCACTGTTAGAATTATAATTCAGAATTGCTTGAACTTCTGGGCATAGAGGGGAGGAGTGTCAACGAGCAGAACCTGTGGGAGGTGAAATTTACACATTGGAGAGCACAGCGCTGAGGTGGAAAGTTAATAGCTGTGGTTGATACCCAAAGCTTGACCCAGTGAAACTTCCACTGGAAAATTATGTTTTGAAGAAACTGAAGATTTAAAGACTCTCTGTCATGAGAAGACATGAAAAATACCCATGAACATGTCCAGAAGGAAGGACAGGAGACTTCTGGAAATGGTTGCTAGAGTCTACTGCTTCAGAAGGACCTAAATATGCAGTTGGAAGAAAGACAGAGTTGGGACTACAACTCACCCTTTCTCGAATTAGGATCTTGTGAAAGAACAGATTTGCTCTGTGCCAATGGGATGCCAAACACATCTCAGGGAAAAGGAAAAAGGAAAGCAAGAGATAATATGGGGTTAAAAAGCTGGTTTCCAAGGGGCTGTGCTTCCAAAGACCAACCTAACTTTAGCAGGCATAGATTTTAGGAACCTGAGCACATAGATTGTGAATCCAGCATGCAATGACAAAGCAGGGGGAGTTGGGTTTGAGCGAGACATTTCCTCATCAGCGGTTTTAGTGTTTGATGCTGACAAAGTTATCACAATGTTAAGGTAATGCTGAAACCATTGCTGCAATGAAGAACTTAAGATGTAGTAGAAGGTAACTGGAAGTGGCATATTTCTCCCTAAAATTTATTTTCAATGAATATTTAAACAGACCTGGGGGCTGGCCTCTAATTAACATGGATCAATGCAATATGCCATGTGAAATTAGACAAGCTCTCCAAATGACCCAGAAAACACATATAAAATAGGTATATAAAAACAATTGTCTAAGTGTGGGTTTGTAGTAAGTGAAAGGACAATGCAAACCATCTAGCTGTAGGTGCCTGTGTAAATAGGCTAGTCACCTGACCGACCCTTATAGAGTCAACAAAGAAAGGCAGACCCTTCCAGATAATGGTTCAGACTACAGGTGTGCTGAACTGCACTCCGGTGGCTCTTCTCCCTCTGTGATGTCTATATATGAAATACAAACTTGGCTGATTATGCACAGGTAATTCAGGCATAATTTGTGCCAGCATCTTGGTCTATATTAAATACATGGCTACTGTAGGTAAGCATGTAACACAATTGCTATTTTTGCAATATTCATCAACAGTGTAGTCGTAAGCCCTGCTATACCAGCCAGCTTCAACACTATTTCCAACTGCTGAAAAGCAGGAAGAAATAAAGGTGTTTTATTATTTTATAGCATCTTTAGCTCTTCTGTACTGACAGTAAAGAGCCAGATTGTTTTTTTAAGATGAAATCTGGTCTGGAATAATGGTATGTTTTCTTTAGTCAGTATATAGTGAAACTGTCAAAGGAAGGACAGTTGATGTCAGAAAGGTTCATATTTATTCATGTTTAAATTGAGGTTGGCTGTGTTTGCTCTCATTACTGCTGTCATAAATGGTCAAGGACATCTAGGTATGTGTTTTCATAAATGATGTGATCATTCCAATACAACAATTCTGAATATTGAGTCTTATAGCTCCATTATAGTTTCTAAAATGCTCCTGATGCAGCACTATTTAGGAATCTGAAACCTACTTATCTCTTTTAGAAATGCAATTGCTATGACAACTCAAAGCAGCTCAATATCACTTCTTGAAACTCAGATTTGAAAATCAGAATTGTATGGTCAGCCAATACATTGTGAAAATGGACAGTGTAGTGGAGGTGAAAGAGCATGGCTTACACCTTGGGGAACACATTTATATATTGATGCTGAAATAGTTTCATTTTGAACAGAGAGAAACAAAAGTTAAAAATCCTTTACGTAATATTTATCAGTTTTAGACCAGACATCTAAGACCACACAAGATTTGACTCGTTCATTACAGTGAACTTTCTTTTTGCTGCACGCAGTATCTGTGCATTTCATTTCAATTAAAATATAAAGGCACACATCAAATCATTCCTGCTTACAAAGACAAGACCACCTAGTGGTTTCTGTATGCTTAATTCACTCTCTCCTGCCACAACCGCTTGAGGCTTTGATTAGCTTTATCTTACTTGCAAGAGGCACCCCATGTAGAAGGAGACAGAGTGATAAGCTTTCCTGTTGTCTCTGCAATTCTGAAGGAAGCTTGCTCCATTCTGATCGCTGAGCTACCTGGAAAATAAGCTTTAGAAATCAAACAGGCTCTTATTCTTACCTAGCCTATTTCAAACACCAAAGCAAAACTTGATGAATCTTCTGATGACTGACATGCTGAACTAAACATACTTCTTAAGACAAGGACCGCAATGTCCTTCTTCTAATCCTTTAAATAAAGATTCATCTTCTTTCCTGATAC
Source organism: Rissa tridactyla (assembly GCF_028500815.1). Classification (NCBI taxonomy): domain Eukaryota; kingdom Metazoa; phylum Chordata; class Aves; order Charadriiformes; family Laridae; genus Rissa; species Rissa tridactyla. The sequence goes on along the minus strand of NC_071466.1, from coordinate 38,276,205 downwards.
TTTTCTGCTTCTCTTTTTGTGTGCCAATACGTGTGTCTGTTTAATTCTTTTTAGTTTATTTAGGAGACTTTCATAAACTTGATAAGCTTATCTTTTTCTTTTTCCCCCAGGCATTTACAGATGGAAGGGGAAAGGATTGAGCCTGAAAAGGAGAAGGAATGCTGAAGGAAGAAGTGTGTACTTTTGAGAAACCTTGAGTTGGGAGCAATATTTAGACTGAACTGTGTGAATATACTTTGCCAGGGCTAGGTAACAGCTGTGCTGCAATTTATGGTTTTGTCAAGGTTGTCTGCAGCATGTGGAACAACTCCGTTTTTTAAAGTATGTATACACATTTAAAAAAAAAAAAAGGTTCCTTTCAAATTACAGCTATAGTGTGGGTTTAAATAAAATACTGATGATCACTAGTCATTTACAAAGCACATTAAACTCAGGAATGAAGCCCATTATGAATATAAAATGTTTCAGTTGTCACAAAAAATAAAAGACAACAAAAAAGATTGGTGTATTATGAGTACTCATTTTTCCTGTTTTTCTTGCTTCTTAGGTAATTCAGTATAGGTGCAATGTACAGGTATCGAGATTTTACATTTGTTGTAACTCATGGCACTGGATATGATGGTAATAAATAATCTTAAATTGCATGCTTTGAAATAATCTCTTATATGATATCAATGCTATCATACATCAAATTGACTGAGGAAGCTGTATCCACAGCCTTTAGTTTCTCTTCGTCACAAGCTGCTTGCAGATTCCTTGCCTTGCAAAAAGTTTCTTTTTTTTCTTGGATTTTACATTATACTTGAAGTTTGCTCCCTCTTTTTTCTTTTTCCTTTTTTTCCTTTTTTCTTTTTTTTTTTCTCTTTTTTTCTTTTTTCTTTCATTCTGTGTAACATAATAATAAGGTAAACACATACATATTTGCCTCTGGAAATTGTTTTTGTATAGGTAAATCTTGTATTTTCCATAGTGACAGGCATGGCCATAGCTAACTTTCCAGAGGAGTCTCAAAGGAAAAAAAGTCCGTTATACACAGACGCATGCACCATTATTAGTCATTAAATTATTAAAACACTTGACCATTAAACCAGCAATAATGTGCCATGTGTCTTCTGAATTGGCTTTATTTGGTTCATGAAATTATTAGGAAAACAAGGCAGATAAGCATTTTTCCTCGCTCTCATTTCATTACACCATAAAATCAGCAAATAAGTTAAACTTAAAGGTCATAGACCAGCAAAAATGAATTCCAGCAAACTGAAATCCGAAGCTATCAGAATTAAAATATAGGAAATTACCGAAATCCTCATAGACAACATATTCTGTTCTAGAACACAGAATACTGAAACTGTTCAACACATGCTGTATTGCCAAGTGGAAAATCTTAACCTTTTCTAAAGGACATTTGAGGAATGAAAAGAGAGCCTATATAAACAAACTTGCCTGGTCCATGGGAATCTGAGAGTTCAAAACAGCTTCAGATGTCAGATTTTAATTTGCAGCGTATCTAACTCCTAATTAACCTAACTATGAAGCTCAGCTAGAAAGTGTGTTGGGGGAAAAAAAAAAAAGCAAGCACGGATAGCAGATAAATAGTTAGCTATTACCTAGGTGTTGTTTCTGGATAGTTTACCTCCTTAGAGATCTTGAAATGGGATTGTTTACCAGTAATGAGTTTTCCCTAGGTGAGCAATTGTTTTTGCAGACGTATAGTATGTCGAAAGGCCCTATTTGCTTGTAGCCTATATATACCTGTAATTTGCCTGTAAACTATACAGAGAGCATTTGTAGGAAAAAGCTAAATAAATGTACTTAATTCTGAAAGATTTTATTCTGGTTTTGGCCTCCCCATCTGCATTGTTTTCTTTAAGCATTTAGGTTAACATTGAAGTTCATTAAGATGCTTAAGCTTAGTTGCATAAGGGGTATAAGGAGTAGGCCAGATAGATAGCTTACTAAAATTGCAGCTCAGCTGGAGATTTTATTTCAGTACATTTCAGAAAAATAATGTCTGTCTTGCAAGTTTAAACAAAATGTGGTGTGGGTTTTTAACATCTTTAGTGGTTTTAGAATAAAGCAGGCAGCAAAGCTTTCTGCCTCCCCAGATGTCATGCCTCATATCATCTAACAACAGTAAGAAATGGGGAAAGGTCATGGTCTGGTGCATCAGGGCCATATGTTTTGTACGGTCCCACAACACTGCACCAGACATTAGAGAGAAGAAATGGAAAGAGGAGTTACTGTGGTTCTTGTGCCTCCGAACACAATGCCCAGGGTGGCCCTTTCCAGGAGCCCCAAGCTGCACTGAAATATCAGCATAATGTTTGAGGAGAGGAGGACAGGAGCCAAGTGCTGTGTCACACTAGATCTGTTCAAGGAGGTACATTTAAGGAAAGGGTGTTTAAATAGCGTGAATATCTGCAAAAGAGCTGGAATGCAATGAAATAAAATGGACTTTAACAACAACCCAAAAAATACATTGAATTTTGGTATCAATATACCCTTTACAAAGTTATAGCTAAGGTTAAGTTTTGCATTAAAAAAGGGTTTCTATCTTATCATAACTTACAGAGATCCCACACAAACTAAGAGCACTTCCTATTTGTATACAGGATGATATTTTTAATGGTGAATTTAAATGAGCAGAAAAAATGAGATTTAAAAAATCAGACCTTAAAAACATAGTCTAGTATCAGACAGTTCATTTGTCCTGTCAGATCTTAATAATGCACTCAGTTTTCTTACTTACAAGAAAAAGTAAAATTGAAAACTTGTGAATTTCTCATTTGAATATATAATGTGAGGTTAAGAAGATCTTTTTTCCTATTCTGCAGAAATACAAGTCCTCTTTTCATCATGGCCCAGTCTAAAGACAGCACTGGGATACAGCATGAAAATGTCTTCTTGGACGTAAGCCACTTTAACTCTTCCAAAAAATGCGTAGTCAATGCATGAGAAGAGAGAAGGTGACCAATATGTAACCAAATGGGTTTAAAATCTGTCATCATGAAGTGCAGTTCACCAAAACAGAAGTATGTGGTTTTTGGTTTTGTTTTTTTTTACTTTAGACTAGAGACTGAACACAAAGCCTATTAATGTGAAAGTTACTTTAGCATTTTTAAACATTTTATTTTTTTAGTTGCATAATTTAAAGCATTAACATTCACATCTTATAGGATGCATTGGTTCTGAAAGCCTATTTAAATGCTGCTGTATTTAAAGTGGATATTTAAATCTTAAAATAATGTTAGTGTCTAAGCTTAAAGCTGTAAGCTGTCAACACAGACTACCTTTGCCCTGATTGAAGAAAGCCATTAAACATTGCCTCATTAAAGTTTATTGACTTAAGCACATGCTTAAAGTCAATCATGTGCTTAAAAGCTGCTCCTCAAATAGATCTGGTTTTCTGAATGCTGAATTTAATTCTACGACGTATTGTGTTGAATGGATCATTGACAATTAATACAATCACACTCTGTCAGAAAAAGGAAAAGTGAAAGACGTTGTGTCCCTGAAATAGATCCCTGGATCCCAAGAAATCCTTGGGACCCAGGAGTGGATTCAGACACACAGAATGGAAGCTCTGATGCAAAATGTCCAAACTAGAAGAAAATCTGTAGATTTTTTTGGTGTTTTTTTTTCCAAATATGGAAAAAGTTTATTTTTTGAAGAGGATGGAGCTTGTCCTTTCCCAAAATTGATTAACAAACATCTGCAATTCCTCTCCTCTTACCTGCATTAATACTTACACCCAACCTCATACCAATGAAGGTCTTCTAGAGAAATTTAAATTTCCCAGCATGTTTGCGTGGCTTGTAAAAAAACACTGTCTTACCTTTAAAAAGGTGCGTGCCTTCATACTGTGGGTGATTATATCATACGTTTCTTCACCCTGCTCTGTGCCCTGTTGACAGCAGCACTAAAACGCTCGTGGGATCGGCGCGACCACATGGCCGATGTGGTCTGTCTTTGGTACCAGCATTAAACCGAACTTGCTCCCCTGCCCCGGTAATGCATCATCACAGCGTCTTACTTTGATGATGCATTGCACCAATACATCACCACAGGACTGTCAGTCAGAAGATGGCACCAGCTCGGAGAAACAGATCCAAGAGCAGGTTCAGTTTAATTACAGGACAGAAGGTGTCCTGATGTTCCTTGGAGACAAAACGCTTGTGCCAAGAATTAATATGCTTTGCATTGCTGTGCAGTGGTCTGACAAATACGCTGAAGCGTCTGAAGAGAGTTCACACAGACTTTGTCAAGAGAGTAATTCTAAAACAAAGATGAAAAGTGAAAATCCTAATACCTTCTTCATAAAAAAAAAAATTTGCAGACTCTAACTATAATTTGTATTTCGGTACTTCAAAGAAGCTTTACAAGGACACTGTCAGGTCAGATTTGGCTTATCATATAAGCTATATAAAAATAAGTTGCTACTGGAGGAAACAGTTTTGTTATCTTTTTTAAGAACAAACATTCTTTTTGTGGGAAGTTATACCAAGTAGTTAGACCAAGCAGGTCATTGCTACTTGTGTGAGCCAAGTCACCCTAGGAAAAATTAAAAAAAAGGTGGACACCAATCCTTTTTAACATTTAATTTGATTTATAAGTTACTACCATATTTATTTGTTTATTTGTTTTCTTATTCTGTTCTAAATCTAAACAGACAAGGAGATGTTCACAATTCATTCCTACATAGATGATGGTTGAAACAGTCTTTTATTAGAGGGTGTTGTGTTGTTGTTGTTGTTATTTTTCTTAACTAATAGACATATTTGCAACCTGAACACTGCAGCTCACTTCTAGTATGACAGCCTCAAAATGCATAATTACCTTCCTTTTGCGCTGTGCCTTCCTTTGTAAAATGAAGTCCATTTTTATGGTAAGTTTAAGCAGTACATTTATAAAGACAAATATAAATCAGTGAAGTGTATTTACATACAGCATATATACATGTATATTTATATATATGTAGGTATGTCTGAACTTCAGCACTTTCTCCCACATATGCTTTTTCTATGTTTATGTATATATACATGAATATATACACACACACACGTGTGTGTGTATAGATATATGTGTCAGTTAATACATAAACAAGAAAATCAGTGCAATTTTCCACGATATCATCTTTTTGTGAAATAAAGTTTATTTGATGTCATTCCCAGAGTGTCTGATGTTAGATATTTGTACTGACAGCACATCATTCATTGAAAAGCTGTTAAGGAGAAGCCAGAACTTTTGGCCTCTGGGTTACATGCAGGTTTTGGAGGGAAAGGTTTGGCCTTTTGTAACAAGCATTCCCCAGCTGTATTTGTAAATGTGGAGCTGGAAATTTTATTTTATTTATTTATTTATTACCCATAAAAATAAATGGGCAAAAGGCTAAATTGTTGGGATTATCAAATCAGATGAATATTCTTTATCAGAGGATTATCCGTGAAGGAGTTTTAGATGTTTCTATTTTATCACTCTAACTATCAAAGTCCTTACGAATCAAACAAAACACATTGTTCTGGGCTCTGTGCAAGAGAATAAAAGGTCTGGTGCATTTACAATCCAGACAAGGCAGCTAAAAAAAAATAAAAGAAAGAGGCAAACACAGAAGCAGTGAGATCAGCTTCACTGTATTTTATTGTGAGAGTTTGGGGCTTTTTTGTTTTGCTTTGTTTTGTTCTCTGACAGCTGTTTTTTCTTTCCTGATTTGTTATTTTTGATTTCTTAGTGGGGATAATGTTAGGAGGCAGCTAATGGGATGAAAAATAATAAAGACAGAGAGGTTAGAGATTTGGGGTCATGTCCGAACACTCTGTGATACACGGAAAGAACCACACAGCCAGTTACTTCAGGGACAGGATATTCTTTATATAATCTGCAAGAAAAAAAATAGAATTGAGCCAACCCCCCAAAAAAAATCTGTTGAGAGATGAACTCTGTTCTTTGCCCCTTAAAATCTTTCTGCAACAGCTGTCCTGGTTTAAGTTTTTGCCTGGCTTATCCCTGTAATTCTTTTCTTGAGCATCACAGGGTTTAAGGAGAGCAGAAGCAGGGGGGGAGGACTTGCCCCTGAGATCCTGGTTGCTCCTGAAACTTCTCTAGTTAGTGAAATAATGTACACAACACAAAAGAAGACACTCTACTACAAAAACAACTTGGGGGGGGGGAGAGAGAGGTGGATTTCAGTATCATTATGCCTGAAACATTGTCTTTCTTACTGTATATTGCATACTAAAACCCTTTCCATGTGTAAATGAGATAGATATGTCTGTTTAAAACCACAATCTAAATTATACTAAAAATATAGTCCACTTTAGGGCAAAGTTGTTACAGACAGAGAAAACTCGTGTTATTAAAATCCAAAGTTAAAACTCACTTGCACTTGAGAATAAGGGGCATCAGACTAGGGGTTAAGAGTCTGTCTCTAAGAAGTCCTACAGGTGCATTCCCTGCAGCCTTGTCACAGGATCATCGAAATCACAGGCCTTGTCGGAGCACACCATTGATCTCATCTGACTTGTACACCTGGGTCACTGTTTGTACAGAGTAGGTGGACGGGAAGGCGGGAGAGACTTGGGCACACCTTACAATGGGTTGAAAACATAGTCGGCATGTCCATCCAGACCTGTGTGCGTCGAGGTGTCCTTAGGTCCGTCAGTTTAGACATAGCAGGAGTTAACCAGGCGTTGAGACAAATGGTCCAGATCACCCACCGGACTAGGTTGTTGGGGTTTTTTTGAGCTATTGTTTCAAGCTGTTGGCAATATACGAAAATCACCACTGTCCTGGTTTATACTCAGTTGATGTTTTCATGGTTATCTTCATTACCATCTGTGCTAGAAATATTGCTTTTTAATGAAAGCTTAGATTCAAGAGCACAAATTGCAAAGGATATTCAAAAAGGCACAACAATTTAGCTAAAAAGAAAACTATACCTGCCTACATTTCCATTATCTAAATGGAAAGCAATAGAATCAGTAGAGAAATTTGGTAGAAAAAAATAAAAAGTTGAAAATTACCTCACTTTTGGAATAATCTAAGGTGTAATTTTTAAACACGTTTCTCCTCTATATTTCTTCCCCCCTGCCACATCTTTGATAATCTAACCAAGATACCAAGATAGTGAAGCTCCTAGTACCCTATGCTCGTGTTTTTTTCTCTCTCTGGATATTTTTTTTTTACTGTTTGACTGTAAGGATTTCTGGCACACTGTATTGCTCCTATCGTATAGTTTGCTTTAACTGATAGAGACATTTTGTGTGCTAAAACTCTGCTGCTGCACGGCTGTCTGCTAGTCTAAAGCTCAAAGAAACATACCACAGGAGGAGGGAATACGTTATAATTGTATAACTTTCTGGGTTTTGCCTTTTTTTTTTTTTAAATATATTTTGTTTTCCTGAGGGCTGTAGGAGGAAAGAAAGGGCACACAAATAGGAATACTAGTGTGGTTCCTGATTTGTTTGTATTCGGGTCAGTAGACAGTGGCAGGACTGCTTCTGAGTGTTTCTCTCCTACTGTTGTACCCTATCCAGCCCTGTGACAGAAACATCAAGAAAACTTGGTTTGTATTTCTGTTTTAAAATATCTGCCAGAGTCTTGATCTATTTTCATCCTGAAGCACTGAGCAGCTGGAAAGACAACTGAATTATATAAGAAACCTTCCCCCAAAAAAAGATTCTGCACTATTTGAAGAATAGTTGCCAGCAGCCATCCAGTTACCACTATATGCAGAGAAAGGTAACATTCAAATTGTCTTAAATATATTGCGTATCAAATTGTGGTGTGTCTGGGTGCACATGTGTACGGAGCACAGTCATTTTGTACTGCCACACTCCCCGCTTCGTATGGCCTTGGACTGACTTCAAAAGATCTCATCCGAGTTCTGCATCAGAAATGCAAAACTAACTCAGCTGCCCAACTGATATAGAAAAAGTGAAGTGCACAAACTGGAAGAAATTAAGATCTACTTGTACAGCTGTGAATTTCGCCATAAAATCATTTGGTACGTACTAAACCTCTGAGAGATACCTGGCATGGCCTATGTTTTTTACTGTCATTTATTTTTGTTTCTTGTTTTTCTTCATTTTGGAGACCTTATTGTAAAAGCGGTTTATCAACAGTTTGCCAAGATTAAAAGTCCCAGTCTTGGGAACAGCCCCATTTTCATCACATCAAACATATCATTCTGTCTCATACGTTACTCAGCTGAAGGAGAGAGAGACAAGAACCTAGGAAAGTCTAAAAGCATAAAATGGAAATTATCGGTAAACAGATGAAATACATTGCTTTAATGGAGTCTGTGGGGTTACTCTGACAGTCTTTCACTAAAATGTTACGAGCCACCTGGAACATGGGGGAATTCAGAGAAAGGATAATAACAATACTTTGTAGTTTTTGGTGCCTTTCAAATAAGGGTCTCAAAACACTTCACAAACATTAATCAAATGTCATAACAGTGCTGTGAGATAGTAACCATTATTATTCACAAACAAGAAAAGATCCTTTAAAAACAAAAGCAAGTTAATGTTTCAAGTGTATTTGAGTGCAATCCAATTAAGCAGTCTCACTTGGTGTGTACAGTTTTAGCAGTAACTTTCCCCATATTGTGGTGAACAGCAAAGGGGTTGGGTCAGTACTGTGCTAGAAACCAGTACTCCCCCATACCCGTCGTACGCTTTGCTGGGGTGTCATCTAATATCTTCATGATACTTGTGATGCAGATGACTCTGGACCACAGGATTTTGTCTTGCTACCCTCATTTAACCTAGGCTAGTGAAAGGTGTCCCTGCCCGTGGCAAGGGGGTTAGAACTAAATGATCTTTTTAGGATCCCTTCCAACTCTAACCATTCTATGATTCTATGATTTGAAAAATAGAGAATAGCATCTTCGCATTCAACCAAGTCTTTGAAAATGTTTGCCTCAGCTTCCCCAGTCGTGAACTGAAGAAGAGAAGAGAAGAGTACTAGGACCAGTTAGGGATGTCAAATAGTCTGATCAGGGAAAAAATTACTAGGATAAGATGGTTTCATGAAAAGAGTATATAATGTGATGACTAAGTAGCTATCTAGAGAGGGCTAATGACTATGTTGTGTTTTACTGTATGACTATCCGTGTTTTATCATGTAGCTGGTGAATCTAAAAATTTTTTTGTGTGTGAGTATTATTTAACTGTCCAATGCTAATAATTATTCAGCTCTGGATGATGTATGTACTATAGCTGATGTAGTTAATATATGTTGATTTGATTATATATCAGAAAATGGACACAAGTGAAAAATTAATTATAACAATAAAGGTTATATGAAATGCCTGACTGCTTAATTTGTATCTAATTGTGGTCTTTAGGTTGTTTTTATTATTATATCTTGCTTCATCTTATAACTCAGTTACTCAGTTAAAGCATTCATAAATATGTCTCAGAATGTTAGTTCATTACTAGGAACAGTTTCAAGAAAGCTTAGTAGTCATATCATGTAAACATCTATCTTATAATTAAAACTCAATTAATATGTTTGTAGCAACCATTTGCTGTTTAGGATGTATACAAAAATTGCCTAATGGAATCTAAATTTAATCCCTATTAGAAACGCTTTAATTTAAATGTGATCACAAATCTTTATCTCCACTTTACATTTTAAACATAAAAAGGAGCTCAAGAAGCAGCAACATCTTAATCACAGAAGATCTGTAGCTCATCTAGATCAATCTTTAAAAAGTTAGTTATTCTGGCAGTCTGCGCACAAGGGCAAAAAGAGTAACAAAGCTACAGAAAAAAAAAGTTAACCAAACCAACCCATATACCCAGTACGCAATTGCTGTGCTTTTAAAATGCATTCTTTTGTTCCCCTCACTTGTTTGGGGAAGCATCAGATTCTGCTAGATAGGCAGATTCTTTCATCCACTGAAAGCCTCAGAAAATCCAGTCATCCCTGCCTGGAAAATCAGGATTTAACTGAGTAAAAGCAGCAGGATTGGGCCCTGGACTAATATGTGCTGCTGACAGCCTGAACTGTGTCCCTGGTGGACTTACACATTTAGAAGTTGATGGTTATAGTGACATTACTGAAAGGCAAAAGAAAGTATAAAACATCTGCTGGGTGAGAGAGCAAAACAAAACTGGTATGTGCCCCAGAAGGCTTGTAAAGAGAAATGGGGTTAACATCCATAGCAAATGCAAGAGGAAATAATTCTCTCAAAAACTAAACAAGGTGAAAGTTAGCCTGATTTTAGCACTCTGCATTAGCATTAGGGATAAGAAAACACAGCAGAAAACAGGTTTTGTTGACAGGGAAAAAAAAGGAAAAAAAAACCCACAACCCACGCACAAACCCACGAATTAGAGAAAGGTCGCAGACTTAAATTCCAATAGTTGCTTTTCAAGAGCTGGATTCCTTCCAGCCAGAAAGAGAGGCAGGATGATTTCACCACCTTCCAACCTCTCCATTCCTCAGCCTTAAATCATTGGGATGGGAAGGTTCAGGCAGTAGGAGATAAACAAGTAATTCTAGGTGTATAGGGTAGTTCAGATTTTCTTCATAAGCTCGTGTGTGCATTGAAACAGTACCTGTAGACCTATGTGTGTTGTGTGAAGAATCTTGCAGGACCTGGCAGTCCTAATTGCCAGCCTTCCCAAACCTGGCCAGACAAATTGAGAACAAAGAGCATGTTCCCATGTCGTACATCCAGTGAATAAATTTGAGGTTGCAGTTACCATATACGTTATTAGACTTGCTTTGTACATGCACGATGTGTTGAAAAGCTGTACCTGAGAGTAGCCACTTTGCTGACTTTTAGGGAAATGACAGGAAAACCTGCAACATGGCATTTGATCTGGTAATATGAGAATGTACGAACTACAGGCAATGCCTAAAAATCACAATTCTGGTTAAGAGCCTTAGGGACCTCTTTCAAATGAGAGTTCGGAGCCTGGTTCCTATGGACCTTTGCCTCACAGTGACACTGATCAGCAAAGAGCTATCTCATCTTTGCTACTGACCCTCAACACTATGTGGTTCTGACTCTTCCTCACACTGTTAAATGGCATGTTGTTGTCCACTGCCATGTCTAACAAGCAGATGATGAAAGATGCTCCCGAACTGTTCCCTCATTTTCCTGCAGTCTCACTGTCTGCGTGTATGGCTGTCCTCTTTTTGTCTCCATGGTCACAAAGCTGCAGAAATACAAGTATGATCAGAAAGATCGAAGAACAGTAGACCTGAAACTTCTGATTCGAGTACTGCCCTTGTTTTAAACCTTATGTTTTCTCGGATGCATGACAGGGGCTAGAAGCATCTGGCTAGTATAAAATAGAGAAACCTTAGGTGTTCACACAGATTGCTGAGTGGCTTTACATATAAAGTAGGACTTCTGTCACTCTGAAGTAGTTGAAAATTCGTGTTCTATCATCACAGACATTCACATAATAAAATTTTCTATATTTTTCAGTGCTTAGGTTAGTTCTTTGCCTTAATGAATATAATGCTGGGATTTATTTGCAGAAAGTATGTATAAAAAGCTATTCTTCATATGGAAAAATTTGACAAAAAACTACAAGAAGGATTCATCTGTCCTAAAAACAGATATGCAGTCTAAACCAGCTGTGTAACTCCTCTTATTTTCACTGAAGAGAGATAAGCACTGCCAGAGAGCTATATATCTCACCTGTCTTAGACACCTATCTTAGGATACAGGAATTACTCTCCAGAGGTTACCTGCATCTCTCCTTCTTACAGAGGAAAATTTCAAGGCTAATTTAAAAAAAAAAAAAAGCCTACCATTTGAATGGCATTAAATCAAGGTGAATCTCCCCCTTTGTGTTGGTTTGCCTTGGTGAAGGTCCATTCACCTCAGTAAAAGGATCCAAGTTCTTTTCATTCCTTAATGCAATCAGCAAGCGTGTCCAAAATGCAGTGTGGGATTTTCCAATCTGTTCAGTGTACAAGCATGAAAAAGTAAGTACCAAGATAGTGAAACCTTCAGAACTTCTTCCTTTCTCCACACAAGCTGTTCAATTCATAGTTTCCTTACTGAAACATGTTTTGTCCTAGTGCAACTGAATAGATTACAGTGCCCCCTATGGAGAAGTGAGTTCTCACAATGGGATTCTCTACCTGGGAGTGAATTTCTCCTTCAGCATTATGATAAATAATATTTGCCTTGCTACTGTACCACATTTATACACAGTTACAGTTTCTGATTTACTGTTCTTTGTCACTCACTGGGTTACAAATATTTGGGCAGGAGACAATAAGACCAATTTATCTGAATGATCTTCTTCCTGGTTACACAATATATTCATCAGACTCATAAACACATTGTTAAAGAGCTCTTTCCTCTCCTGCTTTTCATATTTATACACTTGCTGCTATCCTTTGCCTCTTTCACTCTCTTAATGGAGCAGCGTAAAGGTGCTGTGGGTATGAAGAGCAGCTGTGAGGAAGAAGAGGAGGCAGTGTCAGCATGATTAGGTGTTTCACTTTCTCACATATACTTGCTCCCTGGCTCTGAATGCATCATGTTGTTGATGTGCAATCACAAATGGCTATGAAAAGAGTTGGCAGTGGACAGTGAAAGGAGAAAGCAGAGGAACAGCGGTGCTGAGTGAGTGACCATGCCTGGATGCACTCTGGGTATAATTGTGCGAAGGCTGTGTTGTCGCTCATTTCAGTGGTCTTAATAATATCTTTCTTGCTGAGTTGAAAATTGGAATAATGAGGGGTAATTCTGTGTTTGCTTACCCACAGTCAGAAGACTTTATTTAATAGGTCCTATTAGCTTTAAAAGTTGGGAAGCTGTGAATTTTAACAGTAGAGCAACTCACACCACTTCCATGAGCAAAGTCAAGACTGAGAACAAACAAATATTTGCTAATGTTAAATAAATTATATAGGGATATGTATGAACATACACACATATATGGTATGAACTCATGAAAGTTAGCCAGGAAATTTTAATTTCCCTTGGATTATTGAATAGTTTTATCTTCATCATTGTTTCCTTTTATGGTTGATTTTCCTCTTATCACTTCATCAGCTTCCTGACTGAGGCAGTTGATTTGCACTTTTAGAACAAATGTTTAGTACTGTATCGGTTGGGTATCTTTACCTGTTAGTCTTCTCAATGGGATCCCAAATTTTTGTAATGAATATGTCATGGAGATTGTTATATTTTTTTCCTAGTCATAAATTATGATTTCTTGTTCCATAGGTAGAGAGCTGGAAATGTTAAAAGCAGTATGTCTTGTAGATGATCACCTTTGCCAACGGACTCTTCTGTATTTAATTTTCTTTATATAATAAACATAATAATAAGCATAAACGTAACATTCAAGACCACTGAGTCATTTTCTATTTTACCAGAAAATAAGACAGCATACGTCTAAAAATCCAATCAGTTTAGCACAATCTTATGATATTATTCTGCTGCCAAGATGTGTCCCTTATTATTGTTTCTGTAATAAAATTATGTGTACACTTATATAAGACAATCATAGAATCATAGAATCTTCATGGTTGGAAAGGACAATAGAAGAATGTTATACTAGCTGTAGGTGCACTAGTTTGAAATAAGTTTCTAATGTAAGGTCAAATCACTGTCATTTCAAGAATTAAAAATAGCCAATTTTGAAAAAATGAAGTAGTTACATGAAAAGCAGAACTAAGTAAGTCTAATTTCCCATGGCTCTGTGTTTCACTTTATGGCATATCAAAATGTGCCCTCCCTTCTCCCTTCTCTTTTTTTTTTTCCTTTTTTTATTTTTTTTTTAACAAGCATCAGATGCTGTGACTAGATCTGAATTACAGTTATATTGAATAAACAGTACGTGTGATCCTCTGCCTTCTGCTTGCTGGAATGCTAGCAGAACAAGTTTCTCATATACTGTTGGCAATGCAAATAAATTGCTAATCCTGTCTGTGGCCTGTAGACTATATTATTGTAGGAACTTTACACCTTTGAGATCTCTATCATCTGGTTGGAGTTGAATTTGGTCAGAGGGCTTAGAAGGACTAAGAAACTCTTTGTTTGTTTGTTTGTTTTTTTTTAATAGTATGATATTCAAATATGCACTTTTGATGACTCTGCATCCAGAATTTTCAATGTTTGATTAACTAAATGATATGCATTTATTTTATTGATGTTTAACCCATTCAAAACTTCTCGGTCATTCTGTTATTTTGATTCCAGTGTAGAGGACACCATAATAACACACACTTAAACACACTCTTTTCCCAGGCCTTTATCGTCGTGGTTTCTCAGATACTGTGTTGTGACAGCAAAACTACCCGTGCATTATCCAGACATTTCACTATATTTCAGATTGCAAATCAACCTCCCTTTTACAGCCACCTTACGAGATCAGATTTTTCAAAGAAAAAAATGCTAAAGGTTCTCTAGCCATGAAATAAGAAGTGGAAAAAGAATGAAAAAATGAATCAATGATATTGTAAGCTTTTTTTTTTTTACTTTTTTTTTTTTGGTTTAATTTATTCTTGGCTTGACCTTAAAATTACATGACTACTACAATGTGACAAAAGAAGATGAAATGTAATAATGGATAATGAAAAAAAAATAAGCATTTTTGCAAAAGCTAAGACCTTCTTTGTTGTTAAGAACAGTGGAGGAAAGAGATTGGTGTGTATTAATTGGCTGCAAGATTATTATGTTTCTCTAATATAATGTCATTATGAAAAAGTAACTAAAATCACAAGAGATGCTTTCAGCAAAGAAAAAGAAATGTGCATACTGCTCAGCAACCTGATATGACCTTATCTGAAATTCTGGACACCATTCTGTTCATCCAAACGAAACGGGTGTGGAGAATAAGTATTAAAGTGATAGACGATAAAGTGATACACAAGAAAATTTGTCCAGAATATGAAGACTGAGCACTGGCATAATTGCTTACAAAAATAGAAGTGGAGTAAAGTGGCAGATAGCCACAAGAAGCAGCTAAACTAAAGATACTGTTGACACATAAACAAATGTGTATAAATTAGATCTGAATAAATTAAGTCTGGAAATAGAAGGTTCATACAATGGAATAAGGCACTGGAGTGCCCTAACAGGAAGAGTGAGAAGGAGGTATCGTAACAAGCTTTAACCAGCCTATTAATACTTATACTAACAGGTCACCTGCTAGGTGACTGGACTGTATATTCTAATGTTCCTCTGCAGTTGTGTGCTCCAGCTGTATTTCATAAATAGGAGACAGCTGTTTGCATTTTTCCTCAATAGGAAATACCAAAAAGTGCCTGGAAGAAAATTTGGATTATCCAGTCATATACTACTTAAGAAGTAATTGAAAAAAAATGTTCAATTTTTTTTAGTCTTTTTTGACTTGCAAAAGGACTGAGCTCCAGAGATGCTAGAATGCTGGACTATGTAGTGCCACACCATACATAATTAACATTAGAGTTAGCCAAATCTGACAACTGAGCATAGACCTTGTATAGAAAACTATATAGAAAACTGCTTATGGCCTTTCTTCCTAAATATATTTTTGTTTATTATGTTAAAGAAAGAAGAAAACCTGAAGTACAGAGGGACTTCCTTTCTATGGATTTAATTGAAATTATTTATGATACATTAGGTATGTGGGAAAAAAAAAGAATAAAACGCCTCTTATACCTCTCCCTTGCCTTATACCTCCCTTTGCCCTTGCAAAACTTAATACTTGGTGGAAAAATGTTTTGAAACAGTATCATACTGAAACACTTATTACAGAAAGATAAGCAGGAAAGCAGATAAAAGAGAAGTGTCAAATTCTCTGCTGTTGTGTCTATGCCTCCTTCCTTCTTGATCAGCAGAAATATGGTTCCCAAACGAAGCTAAACTATTTAAGCTGTCATCAGCAGCTTCACTTCTGTGAAAGCCTCAAAAAAAGGAGAACATTCATGAGAACATTCAGGAGATTTTTTGCCCCTTGGGCAACTTGGGCCCCAGTTCTTCGTTAAGGTTCATCTGGGTCTGTCGCATTTGCCTCCTTAGATCCTACCGAAATCAAAGGTGTATCAGTCTCATTTCCAAGCAGCTGTCTTGTTTCTCCATTCTGCTGTGTGAGGGGCATCAGTCAAGAGTGAGACTAGCATTAATTCAATCAATGACTACCTTATGCTTGCTAATCCTTTTCAGAAGAAAGAAAAATAAGATGTGTTTACCACTAAGCAATGTTAGTTCAACTGACTTTAAAATAAAGATTTATGATTTATGATAAATAATGGATAACTCTTTGCCAGACATTCATCCAGTCCAGTAGGTATCAAATCTACTGGAAGATTCAAATGTTTAGCAGTTAGGGAAGTAAGAGCTCTGTTGAGAGAATTTGGGGAAGTATTCTAGGATTTCTCTGTAAGCAAAGATGCAGGGATGCAGAAACAGTTCTCTGCAGGTAGGGTGTATACTGGAAGCATAGCAATTATTGTTGGCTGTAATCCTTCCATAGTCATAATATTAGTTTTTCAATATCTTTGCCATGTAGACAACTCTTTCAAATAAAATAAAAATATTCACTATTGGAATGGGCATGAAATGACTATTTTGTAACAGCTGTTCCATGCTGTTTCTACATTTCTAAATATCCTATCTGACATTGGTTAGTGGGATACAGGACAAGACAGGAAGGATGTGAGAGAGATTCAAAGCTTGTTTGAAACACCAGTTTACTTATACATTATTAAATAATTTACAGCTGATGTATTTAAAGACTGATTTTGTTGTCATTTATAGTTATCAGTATTATATCAGGATAACTTAACTGAACTCATTGGCAATTTATCTCTCATATATAAGAATAAATTCAATTAGAGTCAGGCCCTATATTTTCAGAATGACAATAACCAATGTAATTAGGTTACGTAGCTACATATTTCAGCTTTCTTCTTCCTGCTTGCTGGGGAGTATATGTGATGTTTCATGCAATATGGAAGTGAATTCCTGACTATAATTTGCTACAGCAAATTCATTAAAAAAAAAAAATAAATCTAGATATTTTCTCACCAACAAAGCTGAGACCAACAACTTCTTCTCTTTCAGGATTCTGAAGTTAATAAAAATAACAAAGCAAAGAACCTTGCTCAGAGGTTGAGCTGACAAGTCCTAACATGACAGTCAGAGAGGTTTCACAGTATGTGTAAAGAACAGCATACCAAATTTAAACACCCAGGGCACAATCTCCAGATGCACAGATGTGTATCTGCATGGAAAGATGACAAGTATGGTGCCACTTTTACCTTTTGCCTGTTCTTAAGGACAGCTGAAAGTTGAACTAGTCCCTTAGACAACCTAGAATTTGTGTCTCAGACATGTGCTAAATCGATCCAGGGGATGGCATTAATTTAGATTGCATCTATAAACAATTGATTCAGAGACATTATTCCAGCTATTCGTCCCATCCTATGAGGCATGTTAAGTACCTGGAATGAGTTGCCCTCTGCAGGTTGCTTTTCTGCACTGGCTACAGCAGGAGATGGCTTTAGGCTAGGCATTAACTTTTGGAGATTAAAGTTAGGTGAGATCCTTAAGATCAGCATGTGATGCTAATGCGATACTGCCCTCCGTCAGCCCAGAAATCTTCTTCTCACCTTGACTATTAAGAGTACCCTCTGCATTTGTACAATAAGGAGGATGTGCCATAAACAGTAACGAAATTTAAGGTTTGGTTTAGGGCAATCTACTGAAGGCTGGAAGACCCATTCTGCACTTCTTGTGGGTGATTATTATGTGGCAGTACCGGATGGTGTGTTATGAGTAGACTTGAGTTCATTGTATCAGCACCCCAAGGAACCTGCCGCTGAAATTTCAGAGAATGTTGTGCTGATCCCAAGCTAATGTGCCTTAATTTAGTCCAGTGGTATTGAGAGTTACTTATCTGCTAGATTTTTGGTCCTGTTCTTTGCCTGAGCTCTGTCAGAGCAAGCTCAATTTACTGGTCAGACATCTCTGTTCTATATTCTATTCCATACTACCTTTTTTTTTTTTTTTATTAACACAAAATCTTCCTAAGAGAACGGCACTCATCTGTGTCGCGTATAATCACATGAGCACATTTGTATCTTGGCTGTATATTTCCTACAAATTAACTGTTCATTCACTGTGAAACGGTACAGTTCAAGCATTTTCTGAGCACCATTTTTAATATACATGTTCACTGTGAAGATGATGGTGGGTGAACTGCGTAGCTATGCAATGGATCTGTGTTTCTTCTTTAAGCCTACTAATTACTTTAATTGAAGCTGTTTCCAATTACTTTCTGGATAGAGCTTAGCTTAATTTATGCCCATGCTGTTCATTTTCCCATGCAAATCCAACTTTTTGGCTGTAGAATCAAGTAACTTATAGCTCACAGACAGCACTTTTAAACCTTCTCCTTTCAAAAATTAATTAAACTGTATCATACAGTTTTACATGTCAGCATGTAGAAGGGAGGTCAGTAACTAACAAAAAGTACCATACATATCCTGGATCTGAGCCTGCCACTTTTAATCATCTTTAGTACCAGATAAAGTTCAGTGACACTCTTCATTGCCTTGGATATTAACATCAGAATTAGAACCAGTGACAAAATCTTGAGGAAAATCCTTCGTTTGCTGCAGTAGTCACTGCTGAATATTCTAGAAAAACAGATATTAATGACCTTTTAATTTAAAGGGGAAAATTGGTATCTGCTGAGGTCAGGGAATGTTACGTCACTGAGTACAATGATGCCAAGATTTCAACTTGCATATACTTTACCAGGACTTACCAACTATCGTTAAGGATAGGGGAGTGTGGGAGGTAGGGAAGATTTTATTCTTCAACCATATATTTAATCTTTCAAACCACAATGCTCCATAAGTCCCACTGTATGCTCAGAAATAAGAGGCATCAATAATGAATACGCCATTTTCAAAGGCAATTTTATAATTTTCCATCCCATCCTACTCTTGTGAGGCTTTTCTTAAGTAGCCACATTGGAGAGGAGCTACAATGTAGTTTTGGAAGCATATTTTATTAGTCTTTGTCCGCAAGCATGCATTACAAAAGACATTGTACTGGAGCATGTGGTTATTGTTAATACAATCCACAAGTCATTAAGTACAGTAAATAATTTACACATCAGAAAATTGATTGTTGCTCAGAAATGATTGCAACTCCTGTTTATTAGATTTTCAAACATTTTCCCCTTACAGCAGTCAAATATACCTGCTTTGAAAAGTCTTGAATTTATCTAAAAAAGAAGCCATAAAAGAGAACATAAAAGTGTTAATACAAGTCTTTGTACACTGCATTCATCCAATACACTACATAGGCTGATGGCAGAGACATGGGCTCTTCAGGGATACGAGGTAGCTGTTTTCATTTTCATCTCAGTAGGAATTTTGCTTGTAAGAGACGTGAGAGGAATAAGGGTTAAAACAAGCACAAATCTCTCCCCTACCTCCAATTTCCTTTTCTAGCTTAAAATCAGTGTTTTAGAACAGTTAACTTACTTGAAGCCAGACTTCAGTCTGGATATAGCAAACAGCTTAAAATAAAAGATATTATACCCCAGTAGGAGCTGGATTAAATTAGTGGATCATTTTTCAGGTTGAATAGTAGATCGGGAATGAAAACATGAATAATTCAGGGTGTTGAGGTTGTTTCCGTGAGAAGGAGAAACTGACGCAGTCAAATCTGTTTTTTTTTTTTTTGCCATAGTTTTAAAAATAAAGCTAAAAGCTTTTTCTCACATAACTTTTCCTCAGTGGGGATGTCACTGCCTATGTGGATTTCTGGTTCTTCTTAACCACTTTCTTCAGACTTTCCCCCTCTCTTTCCCTGGTGAACTGATCACTAAAAAAAAAAAATTCCATTCATGAAAATTCTCTGCCTGCTTGTTGAACATGTATGTATATTTTACATGGTACTAGGTACAACATTTCTGTGGTGGCACTATCTAGTTTCCGTAAGGAATATACCTGTTTGTTTTAACTATACTATACGTAAAGTAACAGTTATGATATACTTCAAACATTTTGAGAATTCTGACAAACTCAAAACAGGCATAACATATAAGTTTGTATCTTATTTTCTGTTTATTTGAATGCAAGTAATAATAAATATTAATAACCTACTGAAAAATATTCTGAAAGGTTTTATATTTCAGAATAAGTATGACAGTGGTCTCATTTGGAAAGCCTCACCTTCAGGAATCAAACAAGATATTGATTGTTCCAACCAATTATGTCACCATCTGAAAATGTAATTAAAAAGAGCTTTTGCATGACTTACTGTCTGACTAACCATGAACAAAGAAGTGCACACATGGGGACGTATTTTGCAGTCCTTAATCAAATGAAATCCTGTTGTTTTCAATGGTAGTTCCGCTCAATTAAGAACCACAGATTTGGGCCCATGCATTATAATGCACAAGGGCAAGAGTGGCGTCAGAAATGGTTTTAGGATGACAATTAGCTTATTTTCTACTGAATATATGTGTGAGGAAAATGCAAGGGAAAAGGACTGATTCTGTACTTCATTCTACATGGAGTTTTACACATTTGTCATCACATCAGAGTGTCTTCCTACTTTGCTGCGAGGATTTATACAATGCTGGAAAATAAAAGACTAAGTTTCATGCCTTCTTGCCTTTTTGCTTACTTCAACTGTTTGTAATCCTACCTTCAGTTATTGCTCTGAATGAAGTTTTTAGAGCTGCATAATATGAAACATCTCCCCAAACTAAAAAACTGAATACCTCTACTTAGCTCTCCAAACTCCATTCGTTACTTTGACTAGAAGCTGAGCTGAATTGCTTAAGACTAGACACCTACATCCCTACCTTGTAAAATGAAAATAATCTGCATAGGTTGGCAGATATGACAGTAGGATCTATGGGACCCCATTCCGGAGAAGCAGACCAGGAAGTTTTTCCTGGGCTATGGCTTTTCCTTTTCCTTTATGCAACTTAACTGAGCTCTAGTATTTCACTTATTATCACATTCCAGAGATCAGTCTTTCCCCAAGCTGGATACCTTTGAAGAAATAAGAGCACATCCGAATGTTTCTGTTAGTGGAAATACTTGAGTACAGTTTATGGGATCTTCCTTCAGGGGCCTCTGTCAGCAGCAGCAGCAGCTGGAGCCGGGACCACTGAATTCATCACACAGATCTCTACAAGCCAGCAGCATCTTCTGAGTCCTCTCTGAATGGAGCAAACAGCAGAGATTGAAAATCACTGTCCTTCAAAGCTACAGGACATTTTCCCATTCCCTTACACAGTTCGAATGTTGTGTCATGGCGACAGTACAGATTTGATACAGCACTTAAGTCAATGCAGCTGCTGAGTGAGAAGATGGTGCAACTTTACAAGGACCCTCAGAAAAGCTGAAACATTCTAATAGCAAAAAAATAAAGAACATGACTAAGAACTAATAACTCGTGAATTGGAACTCACATTTCATTCTTGGCACCTGAGCCAATACTACTTGTGAGTAGTAAAAAAGGAGATTCCAGCTGAATACTCAATTGCTGTTTGAGAAGGATTTCCATTCAGACTTACCTAAGCCTAGTCACTGTGTAGGATTCTCTGTGGTGAGAGAGAAATGCTTTGAAGGAAGCAGCTATAAAGAACAATTTCAATTCATGGTCCTGAACAACTGCAAAAAATGAGTCAAGCAGAATTTTCCTGAAATGTAAATCTCTTTCGCATCAGCAAATTAAAATAAAAAAAAAAAAAAGAAAAAACCCAGAACATTTCCAGAGTATAAGCAAATGAGTCTGCAGGCTGATCAGCTACAAGTAATCTCTTGTGTGTAAGATGATTTTCTCACTTCCTGAGCTACTTGTTCCTTACTTTTCAGTTGGGAAACGCAGTACCATTACAGACAGCTGCCACAGTGGAATAAGTCCATTGCACCAAATTTCTTATTTAAAAAATAAACCCCAATTGTTGACAGGTGTGTCTTAATTAGTTTTGATATGTAATTAAGTTGTTTTCTCGAGAAGTGTCTTCCCCCTTCAGGTTTACACTCTCCTGTGTAATTTCCAGATCTATTCATCATGTCTCAGAAGAAAAAAAATCTATTTGGAGGGTTATATACAGCCTGACATGAACTCACATATGACCTTATAAATACCACAAAAAAAGTACATGTCCCAGAAGCTGTAGAGGAATGAGATTTTATCATCCCAAGAGTACATTTCATTTTCTATTCAAACCTATATTTGGTCAATTTATTGTGGTAAGATATTGACCTTACATTTTAGAAAATTAACCAAATGCATAAACCAATTTGATCTCAGCACTCTCAAGACCAGTATAACACAGGACTGCACACAGCAAATCACAGAAACAGCGCTTCATAGTGGAAGAATGTTTTCTGAGGTACTATTTATGGGGAGCAGGGCCCGATTGCATTGGCAGAATCTGATTAGTTAGCAAGAGAAGATGAGGGTTTTTTTCTCTTGGGACTCAGAGAGAGATTATAGTGAAGGAAGACGTAATGTAAGAAAAAGGAGGATTCTGGCCCCATTGCAAAAGTATTAAGCCCAGTAACAATCTGTGAAGCTACCCGATTCCATCTTCCTCCTAGGCGTTGACCTGTATGGCATCAATCTAACAATTCAAATCATGACTAACTTGATGAGCTGTGAGCTTTGTGATGTTTTATATTCTGTAAGGCTTCTTCACATCATCCTTAAAGGATTAGAAAGGCGCTTGTACAACTCGAATGAAACACCTTTTCCTTTTCATGTTATTTCATCAGTCTGTTCTTCGAGATTCATTAGTAAATTACTAAGTAGGTAATAACCATATCAATAATAAAATGAATATGTAACAATGATAAAATCCTTTTTTCTTATTACTTATGCTCATTATTGTTGCAAAATGGAATTATCTGCATACATTTTGCTAAAGACAGTGAAGAACAATTGGTAAATGTTCTTTGTGACAATAAATCTGCTTTAACTTCAATAATCATTTCTATTTCTAAATGCTTTATCTAAATAAAAAGGAATAGCATACAGTTATAATTTAATAGTAATAATTTGGCTTTTCAATAGCCAGTCACCAGGTCATTGGTTAACTGTTACTGTCACACATAATTATGAAACCATAATACGTATTCTGCAGTGTTCTGTTAAGATGATAAACCATTACTTTTCCAAGATAATGAGGTCAGTGTAAATATCTTACTTTTAAAATGAAATAGCTATTACTCAACTGAAAAATAATAATTAAAAAGCCTATTTGACTTTTAATACCAAGTTAACAGTAACAATAACCAAGTCTTCAAAGGTATATATCTCTGTGCTTGACAATATTTTTGGGGAATAAGTGATTTTATTTTTTTTTATTGGAAAATATTAATTTATAAATTGAATAATAACATGACAGCACTGGGTATCTGAAAGTCTAGATGTTCAAGAACCAAGATGAAACTTGGGTACCGTCATCTTGAAAACAGTACAAGTGCTTTATAGATCTCTTCTTTCCCACTGTTGCTCTTCTACTTGTTTCTAACAATTTCATACTTCCTCCTTTCCCAAAAGGTCAAATTTACAAAGAAACTCTTATCTTTTTTATCTTCAGACCAGTGGTTAATCCCAGTATTTGGCATATGCATCAGCCCCTTCAGCTGATATTGCTGGTCTATGTGCCACTTACCTGAAGTTCTGCCCAGACTTCTTGTTGCCTTAATTCTGATCCTTTTCTTATTTCCTTTGGCTTCCTTTTGGTGTTTGTTTGGTTTTGGTTTTGTTTTTTTTTTTCTGTTTCTCATATTCATCCACCTGACTATCATCCAACTTTTAACCTACCTGTTCTTAATTCCAATCCAGTTTCTAATTCGTCACTTTTGGCCTAAATTCTGAGCATAGTTATTGTCTAGATTTTTGTTTTGCCACAATACTCAATTTCTCTTCAGTTTTGGTTATCTGTTAGAGTACTGTGTCCATTTCTGGGCTCCCCAGTTCAAGGACAGGGAAGTGCTGGAGAGGGTACAGCAAAGAGAGCTACCAAGATTATTAGGGGACTGGAACATCTCTCTTACGAAGAAGGGCTGAGGGTCTTGGGTCTTTTCAGTCTGGAAAAAAGACAACTGAGGGGGGATCTTATCAATGCTTATAAATACTTAAAGGGTGGGTGTCAGGAGGATGGGGACAGGCTCTTTTCAGTGGTGCCCGTCAACAGGACAAGAGGTAACGGGCACAAACTTGAGCATAGGAAGTTCCACCTAAACATGAGGAGGAACTTCTTTACTTTGAGTGTGGCAGAGCACTGGAACAGGCTGCCCAGAGAGGTGGTGGAGTCTCCATCTCTGGAGACATTGAAAACCCTGCTGGACGCGTTCCTGTGCAACCTGCTGTAGGTGACCTTGCTCTGGCAGGGGGTTGGACTAGAGGATCTCCAGAGGTCCCTTCCAACCCCTGCCATTCTGTGATTCTGTGATTCTGTGTTTCTGTGATTTGTTGACTATATTTGCCCTTCAACAGAAATTTAATAAGAAATATGAAGAAAGTTGGGAGAAAATGCTAATGGCACAAAAGAATGAGGAAATTTAACCGATACATTGTGAAAATTCTCTAATGTAATAATATCCCGGGGAAAACAAATACAATCTCATAATAATTCTTTTCAGTTACAGTAAAAAGGGGACACCGGCTCAAGGGAGCACTTTGTCATGACACAGTTATTAGAAACAGCTAACTTTTGGTTTGTTTTAGAAAAAGGAAAGATTTTTCACCCAGTACCAGAGCAACAGAGAAATATCATACAGGTAATTGATTTAGTTGATTTAGTTATTAGATTTAGTTATTAAATTTATTTATTAAAACCTGTGGTTAAGGATAGCTTTAATTTTTGAATGTCTTCCAAAAGTCACATTTGTTTATAAAGGAAAAACTTCTGAGGGAAACACATTTTGAGTTGTTCTATGAAATCAAAACTTCTGATTTCTATTTACTTTTTAGACATTATTTTATAAGTCTTATAACACCACTGTGTTATTTGATCAAATTATATGTGTTTGTTACTTTATTGGTTATTTTGTGTTATGTTTTGGTAAAATGTTGTGCTACAATGGCTTATCTGCTTTGTCTTGTCCTCTTAATCATGTATGATCTTCAGAGGAAGACAGAATTTTTTCCTTCTTCTAGAGCAATAGGGGACATTGACATAATAAAGGTTGTAGAGTGCTAGGTGATGCAGACAGTATATGCATGACAGACACAGGAAACTGTAAGGTTTCAGCACATGTAGGGACTGGGATGCAATTTATCTCATCAAACCAGCACAAATTTATCTTGCCTGCTCTTTGTGTCAGCCATAGAGGTTTACATTTAACTTTGTGTTTAGGCTCCTGTTCAAATGAACAGAATTCTACAATTTAGTTCAGCTGTTGATTCAGACATCTAGGACTTGATTCAAAAACACAAACATCTAACCAAAATATCAAGATACATGTAGGTACGACACAGGATACGTAAAAAAGCCTTCTAAAGTGACAGACAGAGATGATGTGGAATTCTCTAGCACATCCATGCAGCACAAACAAGCCTCCTGTGCTGCGGTCAGTGCAGATCAAAGCACATTTCATCTATCTAAAAGTGCCTGTTTGCTATAGCATAAACTGAATTGATCCTTTCACTGAAGGCTTGATTCAGTTACTCACATGTAAATCTCTAATGCTTTTTACCATGACCTAGCATATCCCAGCTAACCTCAAGCTTCCTATCCAGGAGGTCATGGATCACTTTTAGTCCCTAACATCATAAATGCCAGCATTAGATAGATGCCTTAGGTGCTCTAGAGCAGTTCAGAAGGCATCCTAATGGTGACTGAAGTCAAGCTTCAAATTTCTACTGACTATGACAGGATTGCTCAAATCTAACAGACAGATATCTAAGGAAGGACTATGCTACATTACCAAAAGCATCTAATACCACGTGAAAGACTCTGGTTCTTTAAAACATCTGCACCAGCCTGGCAGATGTGACACAGGATCAATGGGGAACCCATCCTCTTCTGGAGTGGCAACTAGAAGCAGACAAGCTACACCAGGACATCCCAGACAAGACTCTGCGGCTGTTGGAGGGTGACTGGATTGAACCTTGTCTGTCTACATCTGAGCTAGCCAGACAGGATTTTCTTTGTGGTTTGTAGAGGGAATTAAATTCTTTCTGGGCATGATTCAGCACATCATAAAGTAGACAGCTGAAACAGGTCAGAGAAATAATGGCTGAGAATGACTATTTGTCATCATTGACTATAATAGAAGCCTAAAATGAACAGCTCAACTTAGACATCTGCTATATGGACATCTAAAGATATGCATGATTAATATTATACCAGAAAACTCTTGAGAAAAGCAGTGAGAAGACATGCAATGAAGCATTACAGAACATCCCTATGGAACAAAGAGACTATATAGAGATTCTAGTAACACAAGAAGTCATTTAAAGTTGAACTGAAAACAAGATTGGAGGACAGAACTTGTCCTGCAGAGACTAAGTAGACTAGGTGTAGGTTTAATTTAAAATTATTTTATTTTATTTTATTTTATTTTATTTTATTTTATTTTATTTTATTTTATTTTATTTTATTTTATTTTATTTTATTTTATTTTACTTCAATCTGCCTCAGCCAGTAAATAAAATTTTCTCTGCATTCCAGGACCTGGGTTTGATCTGTTTTGAACTCTAATAACAGAAAGAATTTGGGAGTTAAAGCCATCTTCACTTTAAGGGAAAAGTGAAGACAATTCTACCTTAAAGCTGCAGCTGAATCAGGCTCTCTTTTTTTTTTTTTTTTTGTAAGAGAGACAGCCCTTCTGAAGTGTCAAATTTGAACATGAAATTCCAAAAAAAATGAAATATCCTGATTTTTTACTCATTTTTTTTCTTACATTTTCTGCCAAAATAAAAAGTTGCTAAACTTGACATGATTTTGGAAAGCATTTTGATTTTTGTTTGAACCATATTTTGAAAGAGAAAACAGGTCTATGTACATTTTTCTAACGAGGTCTAATAACAACATGTTTGGAATTTAAAATTCTTCGATGGTAATAACAGATTGGTTAGGCATTAATTCATAATTTAAAGGCCAAAAATAGAGTAAAAATATGTTATTACTTATCGATCTAAATGTTTAAAGAATATTTTTTAAAATAATAATTATAAAAATATAACGAAAAACTTTTCTAACTTTTGGAAATAGAATCTAAAGGAAAAGACCAAAGAGATTCTGCATGATAACCTCATCAAAAAGCATACAGAATCTATATGTAGAGGTGAAGATACAAGCCCTTTCCCTATTGGCATAGTTGCAGTCAGTCTGGCTACTGGGAGGATCTTAGAGACAAGAGATAACCTTCTTACAAAACAGGCAGACAGACACTGCTGGAAGTGGAATATCTCTGCCACAGACACAGCAAAGGGTTAGTTTGGGTTTGTTGAAATAATTTCCTGTGAGTTTTACGATGTCATGATCGCATTTTTGACACTATGATATCTAATTAGCTTTAGTTTAAAGCTGAAACATTTACTTTGTGCTGGATTGAGATATAATTACTTTACCAGCAAGTTAAGGACAGCTGTGGAACATCACCAGAAATTTAAAGATCTTTCATACTATATATATATGTGTCTATATGATATATATATGTTTGTATATATAGAGAGATGTGCGTGTGCGTATGTATGTCTATACAAAGTCCTCTTAATTTTTTAGAATAATCTCAGCCATTTTCTTGGCTTGGGTCTGTCAGTATGCTGACAATTCCCAAATGTAATTTGTAAAGTAACCTGAACCAGAGACTATATACAGTAAGCAATAACTCAATTTTGAAGGATATACAAGGTTTTAAAAGTGCGTATATAGTTTGTTCAGTACTGTTTGCCCTCAGTTACAGAGAAGATTCTCAGAAATATTTCATTTACTAAAATATAGGTAGCCAGCATGTACAATGTAGATGATTCAAAGCAGTATTCCCACTTAGAAATAGTTGTAAAATATTTAGCAGTACAAAGTAGAAGATATATTTTATATTTTTAATAATAAAAGTTATATATTTGGAAATAGAAGTAGCTTTACTTTTCAGATTAGAAGCAGAGAAAAGAAAAAGACAACATTGTGCAAGTCTTCTCTGAAAAACAAAAAGGATAATGTGATTTGCAGTTACAGAACTTCTATATTCATCAGTTCAAACTTTTGAATGGTAATCTAAGTTTCAGGTAGGCAGAGGTTAAGATGCTATAGTTGATATGCTGTACAAAAAGCATAATGAACATGACCAAAAAGAAATTCTTAAATGGGGTTTTTAGAATCTGTGAAGGTCATTAGTGGGGTATGAAATCAAGATAAAAGGAGCTCTAATGACAATAATTAGGAATGCTAGAACAACCCCATGAGTTCTCCATATAATTGCCAGTATCTACCTGAAATTTAGATACTTGCAAATACTATTTCTAAGATATTTTCATAATTCCTTGAGGAAACAGAATAGCAGGAATTACAGGATGTGTAAAAATCCCTTTATCATAGTGCTGCTTTGTTAATTTTTCAGTTACTGGAGCTCAAATAAATTTTAGTTTTGGAATAATTATTGGGGAATTGGAGTAGCCATTCCCCAAACAATGTAGGGATTTAGACACCCATGGAGAGTTTCCTTTATGTATCCTAATTGCTGTCCAGCTGCTGTTCCAGAAGTGTACAGGTCCTGCACACGTGCTGGGTCACATCTGCTAGTCCTATTCAGATGTCTTGTGTACTGCAGTGTCTAGACCACAGACACCCATGGGAGGCATCTAAAGCCTTCCTTCCTGCAGAAGAAGAAAAGTTCATTGTTATTGATCCTCAGAATTCACTTCGAAGGTCTGCTTCTAAACCGATGCTTGTGGGAGCAATTCCTGGCTCTCCAATTTAGGTACCTATCCTGTCCACATCACAGGTCTATTGTAGAGCGAGGGCTTGAGGTCACACCAGCACTTAGTTTTCCTGCATATTTAGTCTCTCAGCAATGAAAGGAATGGAATTTGTTCAGGTAGGTTACTGAATTTAGAAGGTCAAAAGGCCAGGATTTGCAGATACGCTGTGCCACCTACCCTCTTGCCCAACCTAGATGCAGCTGGTGGTTTCTCTTTAAATTCATGCACTACTTTGATCTGGAATGACTTCCTAAATCAGTATGCTCAAAAAAAAAATCAAGTATGTTATAGCACCTTCAATTATTACAGTAGATCTCATTAAATGTACTATTTACCTCTTGAAAGAGATACATTTGAACTTTTTTTTCGTTCTAGGAAGAGTTTATAGGTAATAGCATTTTACATTTTTATGTATTATTATTTTCACAATAAAAGCATATGTTCTCACTGTAACCACAAGTGGTGTTGATTTGGGTTCAGTTTGCAGCTGGAGACAGCTGATTTATCAGAGCTAAGCATTCCTACTGAGTGGGACAGCTAATTGGTATGTGGGTGAAGCAGCCTTTGTCGGACTGGGAAACTGAATACTCTGAGGTATCCATCCCAAACGCCTCTCTCAGGGGTGTCCTGTCCTGCCTATTGAAGTTCCCCTTTAGAGGAAGAGAGACAGAGCTCACCGCTATAAATGGATATCAGCTAACTTTAAAATCCGAATAAATAAAAGCAGGTAGGAAAGATTTAATTGGGAATTAGGGTCCTAAATGCGTGTCTCAGTGTCTGCCTAACTTCCTAATTACAAAATTCTGATTAAAAATAAAATCCTGTCTCAAATGTCACCAACCCTGGAGGTATCTAAATTCATTAGGAAAACTGAGTTTCGTTAGAGATCTCCACATGACCAGAAAGCAAGCTGGACAACATACCTACCCAGCTCCCTAAAATACAGACATTAATGATACTTGAGTGTTCCTTCTTACTGGGACTGATCCAATAACTGCATTATAGATATTCTAGTGCCCATGGACCAGATTTTCTGCAAAATCTACTCTACTTCAAAGATATAGCAGATGCTGACTTTCTTGTAAAAAAGATGGCTGCTACGATTACTACATTAAATCAGCATGGGGATGCACACCAACTCTTGGCCAATGGCCTGGATAACATCATCTGTTAAGATAAGAATATGAGTGCACACAGTGTATGTGTGGATTGAATAGACAAAACTGTCTGAATGGTGTTTGTCCAAAAAATTATTGTGTTAAGGAGGAAGCCGACCACCTGCCCCCAACTGTCGATGTTAGAGGCAGGAAGACAGGAAGGCAGTGGATTAAACACTACCCAAGAATTTTTGGAGACTTTTGAAGCAAAGAATAAGGCAATCAAAAAAAAAATGTTAAAAAATTAAATAAACAGACAAACAAAAACCACCATGCAAATACACCATGCAAATATGTTAAAAGAGCGAAAGATCTTGGAGAAGAAGCAGAGAAATAGCAGCAATTGTACCGTGTATGTGCCTGCCATTGTGGCCCCACAGCACCCCAACCTCATCCCAGACCAGGCAGCACAGCTGCCTCGTGGGGCACCGTGAGCAGCTTGCACCTGGTAGTGGGGTGCCAGCATGGGGCCAGCACCCATGGCCACTTCACTGCTGGGTGCAGGGGACCTGTGGGGGGCTTCATCACACAGAACTGGAGGGCTCACATCTCCTTCAAGGGGTCAGCAAGTGGGGAACCTGCAGTGCTGGGAAGGGGTGTCAGTGACCTCTGGACAGGGAGAAGAGGAACTGTGGAGGGATGATTAAAATTTAGAGGGTTATGGTTACATAAAGGTGTTTAAAAATCTGTAGGTGCTTATTAACATTTTATAATCATCTAGAGTTTTGGTTTGTCTGTTGCATTACTGATATTGATCCTGAATGTATACCTCACTGATTGCTAGCTAATTATGTGACATTAATACAATTATAAACTGTTTTGCTCCTGATTTTGGTTAAACTATTCAAGCTGAATATTTTTTTCTTGTGGCAATCAGGAAGAACAAGTTCACATCCCATAATCCCCTGTTCAATCCTAGCCTTATTAGTTTCTCTCCTTTGCTTTGTAAGAAATTAAAAAAAGACAAGGATTGCATCTATTTTTCAAATAGAAAACATAGGTAGAGACATATTGAGGTCCAAAGTATACATTTCTCTTTGATATCCTTTCCTGTATGGCCAAGATATCCTATTCCATATGTCCAAGAAGTACATACTAACTTTAAAGTGAAATATTTTCAATATAACCTGTTTTGCCTCGTTATCTCTGTTGTCAACACAGAGCACCAGGTTGCAATTCATTTGTCATGTTTTAGAAATCTATTTAGGGATAAAATGAACTGCATCCTAAAATACTTATTTTTTTCAGTGATTGTAAAGGGATTCTAACAGATTAAATTAGATCTGGTCAGGTGAATACTACTTCTACTGCTAACAATTTTTTTCCACCATTCGTACCTTGAATGGAAGTAGGTGCCTGCAGGAAAACCTGTCTTGGACAACTAAGCATGGGGAAATTCTCATAAACCCCCTTCTGTTTAGCATTTCCTTCTACTGATTTCTGAGCATAGGTTATTTGGATTGCCATTCTCCAACACACCTGGCTTTTCATTCACTGTGTTAGGAGTGTTTTGGATTGTGATTTATTGTACAGATGACAAAAAGGCGGGCAATGTGATCCTTATATCCTTGTTGGGTCCTGTAAGTGACTGCCACTTTAGCTTGAACATTAGGATACACATTTGGGATGTACTAAAATCTTTTCAATTTGATTTTCTGGCTAATATGAAGCAGGAACTTTATTAAAGGCCTTCCACTTCATATTTCGCATGTAGTAAACTTTTGAACACTTAGTTATCAATACAAACTGAAAAGATTCTTTAAAGAAAAAAAATAAGGATGTTGCAGTAGGATGCTTACACTGAGGTCATCGTGATGTGGAAGCACAGCTTCAAGCTGCTGTCCTGAATCAGGCACAGTGCAACCTGAAAAACCTTCAGGTATTATAGGCCGTGTTAGCTCATCTGCTTAGCAGCAGAGGTCATGATGAGCACATCACCCCAGTGGTCCATTATCTCCTCATGAAATTCAGACGCCAAATCAAGGATTCTTCTCTAGTATTAAGACTCTCTACAGGATTGGCACTAACTGGCAGAAAAATTGTCTTTCCCTGCATGATCCTGACCTCCCAAGGCATTACATTCGAGTGAGGCACTGAAACTCTTGACCAATGGAATAAAGTTCATGTGAAATATCTGACAGTGTCTGGACACCTAACTGTGAAGAAGAATCACTGTCATGGATGTATATATTTGCATAAGTAATGTAAGAGTAATCACTTCTCTTTAGCTTTCCTTTAAGTTTCTTAAATGTGTATAACTTCCATACCACAACAAAAAGGCAAACAACTTCCACCCTCCTTCCTCCACACAAGAAAACAAAACAAAGCAAAGCAAAACAAAACAAAAAACCAAACAAACTGCCAAAACCACCGAATAAATAGAAACAAGCTATAGGCCAGATAAAGAAGCAGAGGAAAGTGAGAGATTATTATTGACATTCTTTTCTTTATACACATGTGTTGAGGATCAGGAAAGTATATGAGATATAAAGGCTTATCCACCGGATTTTGAAAGGAACTGATTTTAAATAAAAACTGTCTATTTTTATTTTTACAAATAAAAAAGTAAAAATGACGAAGTATTTGGGTGGTGGGTGCTGAAGAAGTCTGTTGATTGAGTCATGTCAATTTCACAAAGTGTACTACATCATGACGTAAAAAATACCCACATGTATTACACTGAACTTTGAGGATTAACAACAAGACTAGTAAAGTCCATGTCTATATATTAACCCACAGCTACTTCAAGGTGTGTGTGCACCTTCCATATTGAGGTGGCACGTAGATACAGCGCAATCCGTAGTTCTTTCTCCACAGCCTGGTCTCTACACAAAGCAAATCTGAGTGCATTGCCAAAAGGTGAGTCTTAGTGAGAAAGGAACCAAGTCCCCAAGTCACTCTGCTCAACAGAAAGTAAACAAGCAAACTGCTGAATGGATGTGATTCTTGAATCCACTATGACTGCATCCTTATAATCTTCACAGGTGCTACTTGACCGTACCAAAATTTTTGCTGCTTGTAAGCATACGCAACACAAAAAATGGATGACATTTTGCTGGTCAACACCTATGACTGCAATTGTCAGGTTGGTGAGTTCTCCCCAAATCTCCACATCAAGGTTAGTGAAGAAAGCACTCCTACAAAATGCTTACTAGTCTCTGTCAAGTAGTAGTTGACAGATAAGACTTCTTAGGTATTACTTGTTCTCTGTTTGTTATGGTTTTAATTTTAAGGTAATTCATATGAGAATTACATATCTATCTGGTTTTGTTAGAATTATGGAATCATAGACTATCTCAAGTTGGAAGGGATCCATAAGGATCACCGAGTACAACTCCTTGCTCCTTGCAGGACCACCTAAAATTAAACCATATGACTAAGAGCATTGTCCAGACACTCCTTGAACTCTGACAGGCTGTTCCAGTGACTGACCACCCTCTCAGTGAAGAATCTGTTCATAATGTCCGATCTGAACTTTCCCTGACATGAATTCATTCCATTACCTTGTATCCTATGGCTGGTCACCAGAGAGAGGAGATCAGCACCTCCCCCTCCACTGCCCCCCTTCAGGCAGCTGTAGACTGCAATGAGGCTGTTGTTCTTCTGATGATTTATAACCAGAGTTTGAACTCAGCTCTGATAAATGCTAGACTGTTAGGTATTCTGAAGCAAAGTACATTTCAGCTATTCCTCTACTAAAACTTTTGCGGTCCATATATACTATTAATTGTTATGAAACAAGATAGCTAACGTTCAAAGATCTACTTTGCAGTTAGGTGGATAAGGTGTTCATCTGATATAAGGTGATAATCAAGTTCAACTTCCTGTTTATTTAATATTAATTTGCAATGATAGAGTGGTAAAGAGCTTCAACAAATAAAAGATCAAGATCCATACCATCATATTCAGTAACTTCATTTTAGCATACACTTCCAGAATGCAGGAGACCTACATTCACATCTTTACGTCAGTCCAGACGGAACAGAGATTTGATAACAGGATTCCTCAGGGAAGATGTCATCTGGCAGTGCTAATAAGGGAGTGGATGATAGCTTTATCCTTTTTAGCATGTCCAGACATAAACAGGCTGTGGAAGATGATTTCTAAATGACAGTTTTGCATGAAAACGGAAACAGTTTTTCTCTTGCAAATTGCAGTCCAACTCAAGGACAGAAAGGGGTGCTAGAACATGTTTCAGTGGCCTTACCTACTATCAAGCTCCTCCTCTTCTTTACTGAGCATAGTAAATATCTTTTTAGGTGCTCAAATCTTCCACAGCATTTTGTAGGGAATCTAGGTGATAAATTAAAGGCTGAGGCTTGTATCGAAGACTTGAGTGCCTAAAGTCAATTTCTGCAATTCATATAATCCCTTCAAAGTTTTAGTCCTAAGAAGAGAAGGTTAAACCTTCTTGAATCTTAGTTCTCTCTGGAAGGACCAAAAGGAGAACCAGTAGGCACTAGTCGAACTACTTCACACTTTGAGAATCACAGAAAGGGGAAAAATGCATTGAATTACATCAGCTATTTGTTATAAACTGAAGTATTTTCATTTCTGTTACAGAATCATAGATTCATAGGATAATTGAGTTTGGGATGGACCTCAGGAGGTCTCTAATCCAACCTCTTGTCCTAGATTAGGATTATTTATGAAATCGGACCTGTTTTCTCAGGGATTTGTTCACTCATGCCTTAAAAATATTCAAGGATACACAGTGAATATATGTGTGCATGTACACACAATGCGTGTGTACATGTGAACTTGTACCAGCAGCTGAAGTGGGGCTGCAGCCTCAGAAGCTCATATATTCATATACCAGCAACGAGAGAGACTGAGATCATGTGTAAACCCAGCTGATGGAGGGATCCATATTGTATTTACATACATCTGTGTGTGTATCCTCATACTGCTCAGCTAAAGAGGAAAGCAGCATGAAGCTATTACTGCTATTTTTGTTTGTGTGAGTGTGGAATGTGTCTGTTGCTCTGTGTGGCCTATCATGTGTATGTATGTATATTTGTGGCGTAAAGGTGTGTTTGTGTGCTTTTGTGTTTGCGTGCCTATTGGGAATAAAGGAAGAGGTACTAAATGCCTTCTTCACTTCAGGCTTCGCTACTAAGACTGTGCTTCAGAAATCTAAGGATTCAGAGATTAGGCAAAAAGTCGGGAGCAAGCAAGATTTACCCTTGGCGGAAGAATATCAGTTTAGGGAATACCTAAAGAAACTGGACATACAAAATTCCATGGGATCTGATGGGATGTGTCCACAAGTGCTGAGAGAGCTGGCTGATGCCATTGTGACTCCATTCTCAATTACCTTCAACAAACCATGGTAATTGTGAGAGGTACCTGAGTACTGGATGAGAGCAAACATCACTCATATCTTCAAGAAGGGTAAGAGAGAAGGACCCATGGAACTACAGACCCATCAGCCTCACCTCGATCCCTGGGAAGGTGTTGGAAAAACTAATCCTGGAAACCATTTCCAGGCACATAAAGAATGAGAAATATATCAGGAGTAGTCAGCATAGTGTCATCAAGGGGAAATCATGCTTGACCAACTTGATAGCCTTTTGTGATGAGATGACTGGCTTGGTAGATGAGGGGAGAGCAGTGGATATTGTCTACCTGGACATCAGTAAAATCTTTGACACTGTTTCACATAAGAACCTTATAGGCATTCTGTTGATGTATGGACTGGATGAGAAGATAGTGAGGTGGGCTGAAAACCAGCTGAAAAACTGGGTCCAGAGGGCAGTGATCAGTGGTACAAAGTTGGAGTTGGAGACTAGCGACTGGCAGTGTACCCGAGGATCAGTACTGAGACTGATCCTGTTTAACATCTTAATTAATGATCTGAATGATGGGCTAGAGTGCACCTTGGCAAGTTTTCTGAGGAAAAACTTGGAGGGGTGGTTGATACGTCAGAGGGTTGTGCTGTCATCTAGACAGACCTTGACATGCTGGAGAAATGGTCTGAGAGGAACCACATGAAGTTCAACAAGGGAAATGCCAAATCCTATCTTAGGTGACCTTTTTCAAAGTGATTTGACAGTCTTTCTAGTTTTGAACGTACATTTCAAGAAATTGCCTCTGAAGTAAATAAGCGTCTAAGTATTTCTTTACTAAAGACAGGTTATCAGCTTTCAGTAAGTTGCAAAAACCCATATATTTTTGTACACACATAGGTGTATAAACACAGACATATAAATTAATTTAACAATATGTATAACCATGTATAAGTACATATAGACCTCAATGCATACATGCACACATACATTCAGAGACAGAATTTATAGAAAGATGTTTGTGTGTACACATGCATATACAGAGGCTTATCAAAAGTTAAAACATCAAGCACTACAGCGATGTACTTTAGACAAATAGGATTTGAATACAAGCGTCAAAGTAAAATAACTGTTTTAACTTCAGTCCTATCTCATGTGGTCTGCATGGATAAAACCTCTTTTCTACAGTTGGGAATTCAATTTCTGATGAAGTATGCTATTTTAAGCTCCTTGTGTTTCAGTCTTATGTTTCTTGTGAATAATCATTAAAAGAAAGTAAAATCAATAAAGGGATTGCTTCTAGAACTCCAGAAATATTTGCAAATGCTGTAGCAAATACGTTTGCTAGAATAGAGATAAGTACATATATATAGCTTAGAAATAATGGAATTCATTGCGGAGTTCCGGGATCAGATCTCAGGACTGCACAGTAAACAGTTCTGAAAGCATTAACATAAGTCAGAGAATCAGAAGACTTCACAGCTTAATATCCACCGGGGAGAGCTTTTTAGATAGGGGTGTCAAGAAGGAACAACATGTCTGAAACACTAACACAGTAATGGGAAGTACTTCAGTGTTTTCCTGGATAGAGCTGAGCAAACTCCCTTTTTCTGAACTTGACACACAAACTGTAATTTCTAAAATATACTGAATAGCTTGTTTTGATCGTACTACAGTAATCTACAGGTATTGCATCTTAACGGAAAATTCCAACTAATGCAAGCATCAGAACAGAGCTCTGGTAGTTCTAAAGGGCTCTTTACTCACAGCACCATTTACTTTTCAAAGTAGTACAAACCCATGTTGTTGGACCACACTACCGCTAATGTCAGATTGCATTCTGTCTTCTCTATAGCAAACAGTTGTCTTTGAAAAGACAACTTTCTTCCAAGAAACTGACAAACTCATTTT
Organism: Rissa tridactyla; assembly: GCF_028500815.1. Lineage (NCBI taxonomy): Eukaryota > Metazoa > Chordata > Aves > Charadriiformes > Laridae > Rissa > Rissa tridactyla. The sequence continues at coordinate 38,238,964 of NC_071466.1, read as the reverse complement.
CAGTCCCACTATGAAATTCATATGAAAAGGTTTTGGTCAATGTTTTGTTTTCAGCGTCTCCTGTGTTGAACAACCAAGGGTGTCGGCCAGAAGAAGCAACCAACTAAAGGGACTCTGGAGATTCAAATAACTTGTGTTATCCTTTCACTGCTCATTGACTTTTAGCACATATTCAAAATCACTGACAAAATCAATGTAAGTTTTCCACAGAGAGTTTCAGAATACCTTATGTATGTGCTTGCTAATTTGTGTATGTAATGTAATTTAATATATGTGTATGTAATGCACATATTTTCATTTGCAACACAGTCAGGATAAAATGTATCAACTTTTAAATTATGCAGAATAAACTTACTACAGTGAATGGATAGGGAAAAAATAGCACAAATCTTCCATTTGTAAATACAAGAGAAATTGATTCCATACAGTATAATTATACTATTATCAATAATATGCAGTCATCAAGCAATAGCATTTGGCCAGACATTCAGACATGCGTTATGATAGATATCCTTAATGTTCCACAACAAGAAGTTATAGCTTTAAGCATTTGGATTTTTTTTCATCCCCACATATTACTCAGAAGAAAAAAAAACTTGCTACATCAGAACCACAGTGGAATCTTTGTTTGGAGCTGGTCTATGAGGAAAGAACTTTTGAAACACCAGAATAGTTTCTAGTACACTTGGTATTTTTTGGAATTTACTTTGCAAGAACTGACCTGGTCCAGTCATCTGTAATGAGATAGAGGAGTGACCAGAACGCAGGTCAAAAAGCTATGCTTCTGCATCCTGTAAAACCTGTGTTGCAATGACAGCATTGCCACTTTATTACAGCATATAGAGCGTCGGTAGCTGATCAAACTGCCTTCTGACAACCTTCAACAGTTATTTTTGAGGGTAAGTGGCTCATTTCACACCAGCTACACAGCACTGGGAAATGAGGTTTTGTGGAGAAGTATTCTGTGTGATAGTATTTGAAGTGACTAGGAAATGAGGCACGGGAGATTGCTCTGCAATAGGATTGGTTACTGTAAGTACTTCAAATGTTTGCCATTATACAGTACATTGACAAGCTCTTTACCCAGTTTGATGTCTGTTAATTTAGCATGCTTAACAAGCATATCTGTCCTTACACTGAATGGTAAAATAATGTTTACTACACCTAAGCTGACTAAATAACAAAATTCCAACCAGGACCACAGAGTCTGAAGGTTCTTGAGCATTTAAAGTCTTTCTTTGGGTTTAGCCCTTACTATTTAGCTTCTACTATAGGGTTGGTTTTTTTTAACTCTTTAACTCAACAAATATAGTTGCAGTTAACAGCTAAATAAGAGAGACACATTCCTTTTATACATAGAATTTCATAGTAAGCATGGAAACAAATTATTTTCATTGATTGGAAGGGGACAGGGAGTGACATATTAAGATACATTTGCAAACATGGTTGTTTTCTTATGCCTCATGGGTTGAAAGACGTTGCATGGCATTTGGCAAGTTTTTACACGAAGCAAAAATCCTTGTGATGGTCTTTTGTGCATCATGTAGGGCTAGCTAGAAACTTCATAGAAGTTATCCTAAGACAAAGAAAAACTTCCACTATATTAACAGGTCAAATTATCTAAGTTAAATTCATGATTTTTCACATTCCCAAGTCATTATGTACAGAGGCAGAGTTCCCACAGAAGCAGACAGCTAAGCAGGCATATGACAGACAGGTAATCAGCTATGCACAAAGAGTGCACCCAGTTGCTTACTTATAAACCTAAGTAAGGCTTAGATATGGTCTTATATCTGCATTACTTTTCTCAAAGCCGCAAGTCAAGAACAAATTTATTCACTATTATTAAGTTTATAAGGAATATAGTTCTCATGGAGATAATAAAATGTAATGTTTTAGACTACTGGGGTGTTTATAGAAGATCTTGTCTTTGAAATTCTTATAATGGCAAAACTCCCATTGGCATCAAGGAGAATTTTGCCTGCCAAAAGACTGCAAGATCAACCAGACAGTATTTACAATAAATTTACAGTACATTTAAAGGCATTTATGACTTCAAAAATCATTTTGTGATTTCCCACATAATAGGTCTCTAGACTTCTGATGAACTAATTTACAGATTCTTCTTCACGGATATTATTTTACACACTTGAGAGAAAGGTACAAATTAGAATATCATAGAGTAATGAATTTTGCCCTATCTTAAACTTCAGGGATTTAGGATAAAATGAACCATCAGCATTTTTTTTTTATTTTGGTCCAACTCTCCACATAACCAAACAGACTCATAATTCATCAAGACAGTACTTTCTGCTGGAGAGAGAGCTAAATTTTCCCTAATTATGTCATGGTAATCTGAGGTACTTACCTCTTTTATTTGCATGAAGAATACATTTGTGCCTTGTGCAATATCTTGCTCTACTTTAGTTAATGCTAATAATTTAAACATATATTTTCTAAATTTGCAGGAAAAGGGGAATATTAACAATATCCTACTGTAAGAGTAATTTGAAAATCTCCTTGGTGCTCTGTATTACCCAGGAAGTGAGTGGGAGAGAGACAGAGAAGGAAAGAGAGAAACACAAAGGACAAAGAGAAAGAGAGAGGGGAAAAGGGGAGGTGGGGAGGAGGGAGAAACTCTTCCAGGGGAGATTCAGAGCAGAAATCTTACTGAAGTATTTTAATTCTGATTGGAAATTCCCATGTCAGTTGCCTTTGTTTAAGCACTATTAATAACCCTCAAAATGTTATGAAGAAAGAAAATAATGGAGTCATTTTTACTACACTTTGCACACTGATGATTTTGTTCTGACTAAATGATATGGATTTAGACATCATGACAGATGTTTTCTGATACAGTAACATAAGGTGGCTTTTAGTCACTTGTTAATTTTGTTCTTTGGCCTCTCAACAACATCCTAGCAAAGTCAAATCTGAAGAAGACAAAAATACTACCTTGCAATTATTATCACTGTTACATTAAACTGTTACAATTCCACTTTTCATATAAAGAAGTCTAGAACTGGATAATTGCAGCGTGATTGCAGTAGTGATTTTCTCCTTCTGCCAATGACTTTGTATTGCAATTCTATTGCTCATAACCTTTGAATATCTGACATGTAATTCTGTTCTGATTTATTATACTTTAAATAACATTTGATTGGTATGAGCTACATGATGATATCACTTGCTCTGGGTTTTACAAATACATCTGAGTGTTTGCCACGCTGAGAAATTCATATTACGCATTCTGAAAAAGGTTATGGACACTAAATAAAATGGCTTATTTCATAAAGTGGCTGTTTTAATAGATTTCAAAATTTCATATCACTAGAAAAGTCAGCTTTAGAAATATTTTTTTTTCCTCATAGAAAAAATAAAGCTCAATTTTCTATGTCTGAATATACACATATAGATTACAAATGTGATACTAAATTGTCTGCTTTTGAAAATTATATACAGATCCATCACCAAAGGGGTACAATGCAGTTTTATAATTCCCTTATCCGGTATGATCTCAGTGTACTTTTTATAAGATTACATAGAGGAAACTTACCCTACTGCACTTTTTTTTAATGTTTCACCTACAAATGCGAACTCTTCAAAGGAAATGGTCCAAAGGTATACAGAAGCAGTTACAATTTTTGTTTAGAAGGATATAAATTTCCTCTTCCACTTAGCTCTTCTGATTAGTTCATAGGAAGGTCAACCATGGGAAAACAGACCAGTGGCACAGCAGGGAAAAAAATAAAAAATTATCAGATCTATTCTCTTCTCAGCACTGAGATGCCAGTACTTCATAAATACAAAAGATCCTTCACACACCTCCAGGTTTACCTAAGATACGAGAGTCATCTGGTATTTGTATAAGACCACTTAATTTAGATGTGATCTTCCACCAGAATAATGGGGTTGGGGCTCAATAAAGGCTTTCCACAAAGCTGTGAAGGTTGTCACAGGGTTTTTGTGGGAGAACAATTCTTATTAGATAAAATAAAACCACTTTTTAAAGTGATAACATGATGAAAAACAGGAAAAAACAAAGCTCCTCTGCTATATATTTTCAGTGCTTGATAGTCTATATCCAAGTGGCCTACCAGTGCTCGGGGAAAGGTGTTTTCGCCCTGTGTTTATACACATACAGACACCTACACAGAACTATGTTTTATCTTAAGAAACATGTAATTTCTCAGTCCACTGGTATGATTCTTACAAAATCTTTGACTTTTACTGAATTTCAAAAGGAAATAATTATGCTGTAAAGTTTATCATTTTACCTTCAGTTTGGGGAAAAAATGATCAATAAACAAAAGAGGCGTTTTCATGTTCTGAATGGCTTTTCTGTCTTTTAAAAATTTTACATACATATATAGTTACAGCAGCAGAAGGATTTATTTATAAAGTTAAAAGTATAGATTACAAATATCTCATTTAAATGCAACTCTACAGACAGATGAGAAAGGAAGGCGAATGTTATCACAATTTAAACTTTAGCAAATGAATAGTATCTTAGCACTGGGTACTCAAGCTTATGGGTAACAATATATAATATGCAGAAAATGAAAAAGAACTTTTGGGAAAAGAATTAAAAATAAAAAATGTACAGAGGTATGTCTGTTCAATCACAGTGAACTGGCATTTTAAATATCTTGTATTTATTCTTCTTTAATTATCATTCTTCACAGATATGGGGCTTAGGCTGAACTGAAGTGTGTGCTACAGAACTAGCGCTGCTACTAGCAACTTGCATTATATTGCCTGTCAGTCATTTTATTAAGCACCTACCACCTTGAGTTTTATCACAGAGGACAGCACAAGAATAAGAAAATTTTAGGAAGTTTGAAAACACTATTTTATTCACTTTTATAGTACAGATTTCCACAGCACCTAAACACTTTGGTTTAAAAAATTAAAAACTTATAAACTGCATGTGTCACTCTCACTAGCAAGAATAAATAAGACAAGTGTTCCTGCTAGAAATGGCATTTAGAGGCATCATTAGAAAACTAAGCAGTAGTTATTTGAACAAAGTCTAGCAAACCAAGCGACACTATTCATAAAAAAAAAATAAATTAAATAATTGTCTTACACCGAAAGCAGGTAGGTTTCTCCAACAGCTACCAGAGAAGCCAATTCTAAAGGCAATGGGGAGCCACACAGAGTCCATTTTGCTCAGCCTGCAAAGATGATGTTCAGTGCATCCCAGCAGTGTCTTAACAGCTGTACTAAGCCCTTTTCATAAGGGACAGGTTCCAAACTACACAGAGCTTTAGAGCTTCAAATTTGAGCAGCATACAGAGGAAAGAAAATACTTTAAAAGCATGAGAAAAGGTGGAGGATGTGAGCTTGTGAAGGTCTACCCACCTAAAAAAGAAAGAAAAGTTCTGACAGTTTCCTGTTCACCTCTTTCCCCCCTGAGAAAATATATGTTGAAATTACCTATTCTTCAAGGACTGGATACACTTGATCAGATATAGACAACTTCAACACTGAAATCATCAATGTCTTCCTCTAAACAGTCTGACTCAGGTTAATTAATGAATAACCACTCATTCTTAAGAAAGAAATCATCTCACCTTAACATAAATATGTTAAGAACAAGTCAAATGAATTGTGTCTTAAGAGTGTCATTTTTGTCCTCGAATATAAAGAAAGACTTGGATGACTAGTTAATCTGTGGTTTCCTGAACTGCAGGTCTTTAAGATAATTGCGTCCAAGAGAACAAAAGTATGTATGCGTATCAGAAACCATGAGCTGGGCTGAAAGGATTGTAGACTTCTAGCTAATCCTCTGTGGTAGAGGAATCTACCAGAAGGTACTGGAAAGCTGTTGAAATCTATAGTGCCAAAAATTAACAATGCTTTTTGTCACCGTCTAGTTATCAAGGAAAGGAGATAAGTGAAACATCTTCCATAAAGACACATACTTTCAGGTAATACCCTTAATTTTCTTCACCTCATATCTAAATATGACAGATTCTAGTCACAAATGTTTTGCATCTTATGTTTTATGACACCTGGGTATCCTTAATAAATTCATATATTACATGTCTCCAATTTTTTAACTTACAGTAATGACCTTCATGAAAAAGTTATGCTATAGGATTTCAGTCTTAGAAAAAAATGATGGCATAATATTCCTCCAAGCTTGCTGTCTTATTGAATATGTAATGTAACTCAAAATGTGAGAATGTCATAGGGCATCAGAGGAAAGGACCTAGAAATACACACAAGGACATATACCATTGCAACTTTGAAAATAATAGATTTTTTTTTTATCTTTCTACTCAATTCCATCCTCCTTTCCCTTTTCTAATTAGCTTTCCTCTATAGCTTCTCTATAGCTCTTTAGCCTCTGGCTGGGATGACATGTGGAAAAATTCCTCTGAGGCCAATGTTAATGTGGTTCTCTGGATTGCCCAGTAGTAATCACAAAGTATTGTTGATAAAATCTCGCAAGCACAACACCTCCAGGATAACAGCCAATGGCCAAGAAAGTAGGAATGACCTGAAGTTCATTTCTCTTTTTGTGTGAAAAGAGAATGACCCTATCTCTCCTCTGCTGTTCTTTATTTCAAGGTCAACTCAACATACTATGTTCAACATATACAGTATGTTCAACATACTGTGATACGTGATTACTCAATACATACCCAGCACTCTTACATTTTCAAACCTTTACTGTCTATGGTTAATCATTGAAATGGAACATGAATACCATGCTATCATATGTAAGTAGAGAATCTGTGTACCAGTGACCAATGACCAATCGTCCAGTCCTGGTTGATTGCTGAATCTGATGGATGTTCTAAATATCAATACCTTTGCAGTCTCCTGTGGTCATAAATAGGGTTTGTGAGAGACAAGTGCTACATTTCTGATCCTAACCCTGAGAGTTTAGAATTCAGAATACTCAGTGTTGTGCAGCACACGGTGTCAGTGATTAAAGAAATATTTAATGTGTAATTTTTTGTTTATTTTCTGGGAGAGTGGTTCATTTTATATTGTCCCATTATGAAAACCATCTTGTAGATCCTGCTGCAATATGCAGAACATAATTACACTCCTGTTAGAATTCTTTTTATTCATCAATAATGGTATGTAGATTAATAGAGACGTACAATATGTAGAAGAGCCTTTCCTTGTTTCTCAAATGTCAATTATTTTAAAGTTTCTTTTTAAAAAATAATACCAGCAATAAAATTTCCTTTTTTATTTAAAGTTTTCTACAGAATGGAGCTGGGATCAGAAATGCAGATGAAAGATATTTTCAGGTAAAAAAAAGGAATCCGTCATCTCAGAAATTCCTAATGAAGTCTTAGTACATACTGTATGCCTTCAGCACATAGGACTAGTGAATAGCAGCATAAGAAAAAAATCAAGCAGCCATTATCATTACTATCATCATCATCAGTCATCAGCTCCATCACACAGGTTTGTGCATATGCTGTAATGAAAAAAGAAGGAGAGAAAAAAAAAGAGTGAAAAAAAGAAAAGGCTCCTGCTAATTCTAGATTGCTGAATAATTTTAACTAAGCAGCAGACTATCCCTCTGAATGACCTCTTAAAGGAGATTACAGCTCATCATCAGCTCTGTCATTAGTCTAATCAATATAATCCTGTTATATTTTCTTCTTATTTATAGAGGCACTCATAGGAAAGGTTATCAGCAGTCTCTGTATGAGCATTCTTCTGTCCCCATGGATGCACAATATGTCACCAACTGTCAGTCAGATCACCACCGACACAGACAAGAAACAGTGGCTGTGTGATTGGTCTATGCAACATACTATATTCTTCCAGAAGAATGAACATGAGTCCAACGGGACCATCGTAGATGTTGTCGAGCATGGAGATTTGGTGCGAATTCCCTGCTAAGTCAGTCAGACCAAATTATTTTTATGATGTATTCCTAAGGAGACCCTTGGTAAAGATAGTGAGTTTGCTACTTTTGTTTTCTGCTAATCTGCTTGTCAGAAGAATCAAAACCTACCTTTTTATAGTTTTCCCATAATCCTTACAGGAGTACAACTAAATGCTGAAAGCCACTGAAACTTCGTTGGAAATATGCTGGGCTGAGCATTAGCATGGCTATTTCCAACATACAATACTAACAACTACAGAACTTAATTTTCCTGTAATGGCAGTTCTTTAACCTTCCTAACAAACCATAGTAAGCAGCAGGGGTAAAAATGTCATTGCAGTTGGCTTTTAGACCACGTGATTTTAAGAGAAAACTACAGGTGAGAAAATTCACATCCAAATTGTGGGACAATACTATTTAGAAGGAAATGTTCATATGCTGTTGTTTTGGTTTTTTTGCTTAGTATTATCACAAATCACAGTATTTCTGTGTGTACTGAGAGGGAAAATGACTGTGCAGGGTTAGGCTGTTTCAGAGTTCCAGGAGCAGAGCTATGTGAAGTTTATGAGATATCCACATACAGAGCTCCAAGAAAAATCATTTACCAAGCTTGGTGCAAACTCTGTGTCCCAAAGTTCCCCAGATAAGTTGGGAACAATACTTTATTAATGCTGTCTAAGCATTAAACTTCCACCAAAATGAGATAGGAAGAAATTAGTTTATTAATCTCTCAGAAAGCATCTAACATCTAAATAAACACATTAAAAAATCTTATCTATCAATGCCACTGCACTATAATCCATTATCTTATACATCTGCATGTACTTCAGAATTAGGCACCGATATTTGTTGATGACTTTATGGACATGTCATCAGTTAAAGCAGATCAATATTTTCCTCTGACTTGCCTGGAATACTTAAAAAAGAATTCAACATAAAATGGCCCAGTATTAATAGGAAAAGCCAAAGTTAGCAGTTTATGTTATGCATTTTCTCAAGTCTCAGCTGTCAAAACAGCTCCTGCAGGGTTTAATAGCTTTTTTGCTTTTGTTTCGTTTTCAACCCATATATGATGAGCCGTATTCTGTGTAACTTTGCTCTAAAAACATTCGACTTCAATATCTAAATGCAATGGTTTAGGTTATCTATTGATTTAAAAAAAAAAAAATATTTATTATTATATGATTTGAAAAATACCAAATCACTTCAAGTCTATGCTGTGATGGCTTATATAGGTGTCTTTGACTTCTTATTGATTTTCCTTCAGAAAAGAACTGAGCACAAAGAGTTCTATTTTTGCTTTTTATCATTCTGGTGAGAGGAAATTAACTGCTATACATACAGAGCAAGGCTCTTCCTATGGATAAAACATACCTTAGATATCATCAGAAAAGCCAGAGATAGAAAACTGGCAGCAAGTGGATGGCAGAAAGACCCTTCTCTAAGTCAGTCCAGACTAAGTACGCTGAAGAGCTGAGAAAGAAATAAGGTCAGTATAAAAATGGTGCTGAATTTTATTTTCTAGATCCTGTTAGAAGACAAGAGACACATCTTGGACAGGGTTTTGCTATAGATTCATCTTCACCAATACACTTCAATGTGACTAAAAGATGATTTATCAGGAAAATTATTCCTTATTATCAGTTAACAAGTTTCTTACGGTAACTCTGAGTCAAGTCCTGAGAGAAAAGAAAGTAAAAGAGAATTCTAGTGTAAAACATGTTTTAAATGCCAGTTACTTATACAATATTCTCAAGAAAGAATCAAGAAACTAATTCAACTTTTATGAAAAGGAATAAATTCCTTTCCTACGTGCCATTAAGAATCAACTCAAATCTTCGGTGTTTTCCTGAGTAAATTAGGTCAATGATAGCAATGGGTCAAAACCTTACTGTTTATGAATAAACATTCATCTACCAAGCATTACAGCAAAATTTCTAAATCAGTAGTATTTTATCAATATTTATGTATCATTTAACAGTGATTAAAATAGGTTCTTAGGCCTCCTTTTTAAAATATGAATTTTGTCTTAGAATCTAGCAGACAAAACATAATTTTTATTCAGGTTCTTATGCTTTCAAAGCTACACTGTCAGATTTATAAGGAGTCCTTAAAGCAGTTTAAAGAGTTTTTCTCAAGTAGCAGATCACAATGAGGCAGTTAACAGACCAAAACCAAATCAGAATGATACAAAACATTTTAAGGCAATTTTTCATTTTCTTTAGATTCCTTGCATTATGTCCTATACTCTTTGCATTCTTAACAAATAAAGATTCATAAGAAATGTTTCAGCTCTTTACTCCTGCTGTACAACCACACTGACTAAAAAAAACCCAGAGGAAATGGAGAAAATCAGACATTCTTAACATAGCATCTCATTATAGATAAACATTGGAAAAGGTTTTCTGTATGAACCACATCCCTTGTCAATATGGTATCCCCACTGACTTTGGTTTGACCCTTTTTTTGTATATTGTATGTATGATAACATGAAAGATCAAGACTCAGCATAGTAAAGCCAGACGAAAACTGAGCAGAGAGCCCAGCTATTCCTATCTTTTCATATGCTTATATAGCAGCAAACAGTTCTCTTTCATTAAATCAACTTAAAACACACTCCTGGGAACTTATAAATGAAATAGTGATACCATTGACCCACAGTATTCTATCAAGGTATTTATATAGTTTTCATTAGAAAAGGAAAAGAACATAGAAAACCACTATCTATATAGGGTTAGATTTCTTATATTTGCTATACTTATTTTCAGAGAAGTGAAGGCCTGTGCCTAAAACTGGAGCAATCTCTGACAGTTCACATGTATACATTAGTGACTATGAGATCAATTATTTCTGATATATTTAGTTAATATTGGATTTTGTTACTCAGAACAGGGAATTACCTTTTCCTAGACTTGGACAATGTGTAAGTCATTCGGTACTGGCAGAAGCGTGTGCATAATAAGCCCAAATTGCATTCACACTGACCTGCATTTTCCACCTGACTATGGCTTTTTTTCCTATATTATGACTATTCTATAGCATATGATTTGCAAACTCAGAGGCAATAGTAGTCATACACACCTAATAGCATGGATGAAACAAGGTAAGTATAAACAGAAGTGAGAAAATTGTAACAAGCAAGTGTTTAAAAGAAGTATCTTACACATTTTCAGAAAGATCACTTAGTCTAGACCTCAATAGCATTGGTAGGCATTTTTTTCTGTGCCTAAATAATGCTCTTTAGAGCTGAACAGCTGTAGGCATAATGCTATCAGAATCAGGTTGTTAGCCAAAATAAAAAATGCAATTAAAATGCTTTTAAAGTCTGTTTAATGAAAGCAGCAAAATACTCATTGGCAACTATGAAATCTGCTTTAGAGATGACCCCAGTTGTCTTTTGATTTTTCTAAGTTATGTGTTTTCCAAATAAGGTTTGCAGTTCATTGTTACTCATACTTTTTCTATTATAATGAAGAGTGCAACAAATTGGCAGGTACAATGGGTTCACAGGAGGAATGACCTCCTGTAAATGTATTTGTAAACACCACAGAGCGCTGCTATTGTTCGGTACTATTTCATTTCTTTACTGGCTACTGGAGTTTAAATGAATTTAGTGCATCTGAAAGTTGCCAAACTGACCTCCAGGGAAGATGCAGATTCTTGTATATAAAGGGGGGGGGGAAAAAAGGTCCAAGGGGGGATATTATCCACTCCAATAAATTCTGACCTTTTTATGGAAGGATTGTCAGAAATGTGCATATCTAGACAGCATTCATTCCATTACTCAGTTTATTTATTTACTATGCATAAATCACAATTCTTTAAAAAATTTGAAAAGGTTCACACACATGCCTGTTTTCATACATAGAAGCAGTCTTATGATGACTATGAGAACGCAACATGTTGGTATCTTTATTTATGAATGTTATATATGACTATGCACGACAATATAAAAGCTAAACCAAACCTTTCTTCATGCATAATGTAATTGGAGTATGTATATGCCAACAAATTTTCCTCTCAGGTGACAGATTCTCATTGGAGAGATAAAATTAGTCTTTCAGTATAAATAAGAAATTAACTCTTTTAGAGATTATGATCATTTTATCTACCTCTTTATCTGTCTATTAACAATGTTTTTGAAAGATTGCAACATTTACAAAAAAAATCATCCCTAGTTAAGCACTGAACTGTTATGTATTTCAGAAACTGAAGTGGAGGAATTTGTAACACGCTGACTATAATGTGTCTTTCCAGTGGGTATCGTACGTTAAAAGATGACAAAGTATTTTATTATTACCAGCTAATGAAGTTATTTCTTCATTGAATTGTTTGCTATTCTTCTGATATCAATTTTTTTTCTCCAAATTTTCTCTTTTTTTCAGTTTTATAAGTCTTAGTGCCCACAGCCAAACTCAGGTGCACTACTGTAGTTACAACCAGATTTGTCTTACCATATGCTGTCGATACTATCTGTAGTCTCAAGTCTAACTTTTCTCTTTCCTCCTAGCTCTAGGTTTCTTTCAAAATTACATCTTTCCACATTTGTTTCTCGCACTGAATATATTCATTGCCTGAAATCTATCCATTCTCATAAAACTTTATACTCAAGCCTGTCTATAAGGACCAAATTCATCCAATCTAATTTTAGCTGTTTACTGCCTAAGATAATAGCAAACATGCTGTAGCCAGTGGGAAGACATGGGCTTTTCAGGATCAGCTCCTAGAAAACCTACAGTCCTAACCTAGGCTTCTCAGATAAGGTCCTAAAGTGGAATGGGATGAATTGTGACTGATGGTGGCTCATGAGATGTCAAAAACTTTCCCCCAGGAATTGAAAGGAACACTCCACCTGAGCACAGGCATGGCACGGTAACCATTTTTTAATGATTAACCAG